>NC_092826.1:69916233-70216233 GCF_039878825.1 Excalfactoria chinensis
GCAAACAGAGAGAGATGTGATCAGTTTCTATCACAATTACTTTCTTGCTGTTATGAGACAGAATTTGGGCCACGCTCTCGTCTCAGAGCAGTGTAGCGTGAATCTGAAATTACAGTTAATCAAGTTTGAGAATGGCTTTCTGGGCAATTTCTAGTCCTTCCACTCTTGTATTAGCATCTCTGCTTCTCAGATATGGAATCTCAGGGTAAGCAGAGAGGAATGCTTTTCTTGGTCAAGGAAAGTTTTCCTGGAGAGTGAAGAGTGAAGGCATCAGTCCAGATTCCATCAGAACTGCCCTTTCATTGGTACTTTTTATCTTATTTGGGGCATGACATATTCCAAGAAGCAATTGGACAAACTGGTTAAAAAATTGAAAATGAAACACCTGATTTTGGTAGTAGAATCTGATTAAGAATTACTGGTCTTATAATAAAGTTTACTATTTGAGAGACACTATTAAAGGGAAAATTGAATTTTCTCTGTAAAGTTTATATGATCATGTTTATTAAAGTTGCTTTCCCTAGGGCCACTTACATTTTGTTTAAGTAAAATACATAAAAAGTTAAGTACTGGTCTGGCTGGGTTAAGCCAGTTATATGTTAGGGTCCTTTCCTGTCGTCATTACTTTTTTATGAAGATCAAAAGTTTCTGCATTGGAGTGAATGTCTGTGTTCAAGAAAACTTTCTAGTCACATTGAATCAGAGTGAAAGTGGAACAGTTTTGCCACTCTCTTAATACCAGCAGCGCTTCAGAACATTATGCAGTACGAATGTAAAGCTGAGTAATTTTGGAAGAAGTTGCAAGCACGCACGCTGAGTTCCAGATTAAATAAGTTTTTATGTTGGCACTGAGAAGGTCTTGTGCAAGTATAAAAATAGCAGACATATTAAGCATTTCTGAGTTACTCCAACCTACCACCTAAAGATATTCTGAATTCTTTGAAAAGAAATCAGGTGAACAGGTGAACAAATACAGTGTCTAAATTCAGAGCTGTCTACACGTTTGTAAGTTTCTCTTTTTAAGTCCCTGATTAATTAAGAAAAAAAGGAAACCAAAATCAGTCTTAAATGGTTTGCTCTTCTCAGGCTTAAGCTCTTGAATCCTTTAGATCTGCACTTTTTAAGGTAGTTTAGGTTAGCGAAGCATCTGTTTTTGTCCAGGATACGGCATGAAATACACTTTGTTTGCCATTGCATTGAGCTTTCCCTCCAGCTACATAAAAAGGCTTGCATGCGATGACTGCTTAACTTCAATAGACAAAGTAAACCTTCTGATGGTAAAAGCTAAAATTTTAAGTGTCTCTTTAAAGACACTCAAGAAAAACTGCAGTTACTGAAACCATTGCACATCACTGTCTCCTCCTGCAATAACGCACATAGGGAGAGTCAAACTTGATACTGCGCGCAGGAGTGCTTTGCTTAGGCACAGCTGTCTTAACATGGAATCCAGTATTTTAGACCAAGCACTCTCTGCTTTTGTTTTCCTTTTGTTTCTGACAAGGAAAGGGTTTTCCAGGTTGAAGGGCTGTTGGGTGTGCTAGAGGAGGATGTATTTGCACGCTTTTTCCCACCTCGTAATTGGCTGATAATTTGGCTCAATTACAAGGTTTATGGAACTGTTAACAGCACTGTTCCTCGTGAACCAGACAAATGCCTGCTGTTTTTCTGTAGAGATTTTGTTTCTCCAGTTAGCTTTGTAACGTTTCCTTCCTAGATGTGCAAAGGTGACCAAGCCTACTAAAAGTGAATTAGAGTGCGAAGAGCTGGGAATATAAAACAGTGATACAGGTCTGCTTTTGAGCTTTGCACTTGTGAGGTTTGAAGGTGAGGAGCATTGAGTTTCTTCCCAGCTGGGAACTGCTTGGTCTCTACAAACCGGACCTGGGAAGAATGAAATAGAGCTGCTTTAGCAGGAGAGAAGCAGGCAGCCAAGAGAAGGGCAACTGCAAAAGGGCCAGCGGGCTCTAGGGAGCATGGAGCAATAGGTAGCACACATGTGGCTCTTTGTCTTCTGTTCTTAGGGGCTGATGCCTGCTGAAGAAATTACTTTTTGTTCTGTCTAATAACTTCAGAGAATAGGCAGTGCTGTGCTCTATTGCACAATCCATTCACAGTAGGAGATAAAAGCTGTGATGAGCACATGCTTACCTGTATTCTGAAGCAGGGCTTTTACAGTTGGTAGTGCTATGAAAAATAATGAGTATTGTGAAAAACACTACAGGAGATTAGGGCAGTGGGTAGCAGTTGCTTAAGGTCTTTCAAAATGTGTACTGCTCAAGCCAAGGAAAGGATGGAAATAGAAAGGTAGGGCTAAGCAGAGTTCTGTTGGTAAGCAAATGGGTCGAGATGTCTCTTGCATAAACATTTAAGCTGAAAGATCGGGCATGCACGGAGCAGTACGACAACAGTCTTTCAGAATGAAATGACAGGAGAAGTTGCACGAAGCTCAGAAGGTGAAGTTAGTCAAGAGAAGCAGGCTGAGCTAAATGCACTATTTTCCTCATTTTTTTCTGCAGGAAAGTCAACGAAAAATACTGTGATGCTCTGTGCACTTATTAGAACAGCAGGATAAGACTTCTCCCACTTTTGTGTGTGTGTGTGTTGATAAACAGCATCTGTCTTGGTGATCGTGATTTGCCTCACTTGATAGTTAATCATATACACTAATGAAGGAAATAGATTTTTCTTATGGCAGGATTCCTCCTTGCTACAGAAACCGTATTCCTAATGATTCAGATTAAGCATCAAAATATATTTGTAATTTCTTTTCTGATGAATGTCTTGGTTCCCACAGTGCTCTGACTTGTGAGCTTGAGACAGCAGCACTCACTCCCATGGGAGGAGACCCCTGTGGGCTCTACCGCTAAACCTGCCTGTACACAGTGCACAGGAGGATGTAAACAGGAAGGTTGTCCACGTGGCTGTGAAGGCTCTTGATTAAGTCCTACTTATTGGTGTTTTGTTTTGCTGCTTTTTCGCTAAGTGTCTCTCCCTGCTTTCTTCCTCTTACCAAAGCCTTTGAAAACACCTTGGTGGAGTTTCCTTGTTTTATCAATCACAGAGCTGCTGTGTTCTCAGCACTGCTGTTAAAATAATGTTTTTGATAGAGTTGCTCGTAATTGCAAGTGCGACCTTTTTGCCCTGGTAAAATTGCAGCAGCGCTGAAGGTCAGTTCACTGAATCAGCTTCACTTAAAACTGACTGCTCCCTTCCTGGGATTAAAGCACTCAATGGGCTTGCGTTCCCTGAACTTTCAGCACACCCTTGACCTCTTACACAGCTTTAGAAGTCATCCAGCTCCACTTGAGAGCAGTGCTTGCAGCTGTAGGACAGCAAAAGCTGCTTCTTTGCACATGGGCACAGCTTAGGGCCGCTGGGTGTAGCTGCATGGGGCTTGTAGGGCACCACAGCATCAGCACACTTGAGGAAGATGAGTCATGTTTTGGCTGAGCAGTACTTAATGTGTGCGGTGCTGCTAACCACAGGGCTCGTCATTCCCTGGGATCCTATCTAGAGTCCTGAGGTGTCTCTGATTTCTGAAGGAACTCTGGCATGAGCCTGAGTGGAGAAATAGCAAAGGGGGAAAATATGATCTGAGGAAATGTCAGTGTGAACTTACTCTGTGAATTGACTGTATGGCACCAGTGTGGCTTAGGCTGCCGTGATAGCTGTCTGTGATCTTGGAGCAAATGCAGTAACTAGGGTTTGTGCTTCCTTCCCACACCAGCACCCTTTTCCTTTGCTCAGGTTACATCAGCAGCTTTTGCTGCTTCATTCTCTGGAAATTAATTGCTTTTTCCATGTCAGGTTTTCCCAGGTGGGTACTTCTATAGGTAAGCTGCTCGTGTAAGCCTGTCCCTCAGTTTCTGCTGCCTCTCATACTCTGAAGAGATGACTCATCTTTCTTGTGCACTGCATTCTTTTTTCTTTGAAAATAATAAGCACAAATGTGCAGATCATGTTAGTGTTAAGCCTCGTCTTTTCTTGCCACATACCTACTACAGTTCTGTGTACTCATCCCGAGATTTGGATAGCTGGGAAAATGCTCTCCTTTCCTCTTTGAGTAGGTTTTAATGAAAGCCGTGTCTAACACCAGCCATTCTGTGGATGCTTTTGTCTTCTAGAGCCTCGTGGGGAAGTAAAATTTCCCTTGTTTCCACCAGAGTTGTGGTACAGAACAGCAGGTGGGCAGGAACGGATCACAGCTCTCCTGTATGATTTTTACAGATGGTCTTTGGCAGAAACTTAGAAACTTTAACCATAAAGATTGGTCAACTTTGAAGAACTTTATATTCATTTGAAGTAATGCTAGCTTGACCCATTGGCTGTTACATAGGTAGTGGGAAGGCTGTTTCCAAGGATTGGTCTGAGATTATTCTTCCATTTCTCCTAAGTTCAGGAAAGCCCTAAGTGGTGCTAGGAAGCTGGAGGCTCGTCCATGCATGACTTGTCCATAAGTATCATTCTGAGTTACATTGCTAGCATCTGTGTTACCTAGGTCTGCCTTCCTTTGTGCTGGTGTCAGAAGATGCCTATCTCCTGCTGTGCTTTTTTCTCTCTTTTTCAGATACTTACAAGGAAGCATAATATTTACCAGCTTAAGCAACTGACTGCCCATTATTATTATTTTTAGTTCTAAATGCTAGATTGTCTGTTTACAACTTGACCTTTCCTTGACCTGGTTCACAGCTTACTTTCTTGACTTATGGCCCTTACCAGTTTGTCACTACCATTTGGCTCCAGCTGTTCTTACAAAAAGGAACATTTAATTGCACCTTCCAGTCAGCCTTAGGGCTTGAGAGCACTCATCGGTTTTAATCATGCTTGCAGTGTTCTATAGAATAGACAGCAACTCTCCACACTTGCAGTAGAATGTATTTTCAGTCATCTATTTATTGGAAGAGTTTATAGGGTGTTCTTGCATAATTTAAAAGGTATGTGAGGAGAGGAAGGAGTGAGATGTAAAACAGTGATGGAGCTCAACAAGAACGATAAGCATTATGCATAGGGCAGGAGGAGAGGTGATGAGTCTTGTTCTGCAAATGTTGCCATCATCCAACTGTAGCCTGTGTGAAATTCCACCTCGCTGCTGTCTTACTCTGAGCCTGTCAGTGTCTGGTTTGACTCTTCTGTTCTCTACTGCAAGAGTAAATGCTGTACAGCTCTTCAGTGCCACTTGAGTCTGCAGAGAACATCGGCATATTGTTTTTCAGTCGTCTCCTTTTCTGATTGAAGAGCATTTGGTTCTTTTTTATGCAAGAATTGTTCCTTGCCTTTGATTGTCATCAGTGTCCTTCTCTGTACCATCTCTGCTTAGACTGTGTTGTTATGAGGAGAAGGCCAGAACTGCACGCCCTACCAAACTGTACTATTGCTCAGTGATGATGACTGATTTTTCTTATTCTTTCTTCCTTTCCTATCATTTTGCTTTTACTATGTTTCACTTGTTTGAGACAATATTTATTTGGAACTACTTAATGTAACAAACTGCCTATTATAATCCCAAGATCTCCCTCCTGAGTAGCGACTGTCAGCTCTGTCACTTGATATGCAGAATCGAATGTTTCCGTGTGCATGCCTGTAGGTTTGCCACAAATGAATTTCATTCACATCTTGCCACTGAATTACTTGTCAGTGTGATGTCCAATAACACAGTGTGATTAAGGTTTTTCTGCAGTCCCTTAGAGCATAGTCTTTATCTTTACTTCCTTGAATAGCTTACGATCATATTCATTATTTTCCCATTAATTGCATTTTCTAGATTACCTGTGAGCATATTGAGCAGTCTGTGTCCTTCCTTTAACGGCGTTGTTGCCTCTTAGTCTGTAGGGGTTGAGATGCTCTGACCAAAGCACGGGTTTATATAGCTCAGTAATGGGACAGTTCCTATTCTTTGTCCAGAGTTGGTGGAACTTGTGTAAATTCCCCTCTCAAGCTGGATGGTTTAAAACTTGCAGAATGAGTTTCTGTTCTCCCGCACACTGCAGTCCAGCAGGGCTGTTTAAAGCAGTATCAGTGGGAACAGTTCCAGGTTAATCTCTACAGCACAAAAGACCTACTGTGAGCCAGATCTGTGTCCAAGATGTATTTGCATTATTCAAGTATTTCCTGTTCAAGATGACTATTAATCAAACCAGACAACTCTTTTACAGCAAAAAGCTTTCTATAAAATTCATGTTTAGGACATGGCGTAAAGTTACTTCATAAAAACAGTTGTTGACTGTTTGAAAAAAAAAATAATACATAAATTCAAGACTGGGGAGTTAAAAAGACTGCTTCTGGAATAGCAGAATAGCATTTGGTTATTGTATGATCTCATCTTGATGCTTTTCAGGATTAATATTTCATATTCCTACTAAAAATATGATGGCAATCATTTAACCTTGGAAGTAGGTTCTGAGAGAAGGGGAACTTGTAATTTTATTTCTGAGGTGCCTTGTTTGAGAGCGTGGGTTATCCTGCTTCATGGAAGATAAGCTCATTATAGTCATAGCTCATTATATAGCGCCAGAAGCTCCCATTACAAGATCTCTGCTAATCATCTTGCATTTGGCGTGCAAACTATAATAATGGATGCCGCTATCTTCTGGCTTTTAAAGGGCAAAATGCACTTTCAGCTACAAGGGTCTGGTGTTTTCCTTCCTCTGCATTATCTGCATTAAAGAATAGGATTTCAGGGAATGAGTCTCCTAGGTGATGTGCAGATGCTACATGGAGAGCAAAACTGCCACTGAACTGTACCTTCAGGCATGAGTTTTCATTGTCATGTAAGAATCCTCTAATACTGTTCTTTGCTGCAGTGGCTGCTGGGCATCCTTCCACCAACTGGCTTTCCTTGCACCCACCAGCCCTGTGTTCCCTTCCCTCGGCTCAGTTCTACAGTGCTTGTGCTAAAATGACTCTTTTTTTTTTGCAAGGTGACAGCTCTACTCCTCTAGATCTGTCCTGGCATCTTCTGCTAGAACAACTTCTGTTGAGCCTCACACTTAAAAAGTGTGATGGAGGGTTTCCACTACACAGAGCATCTGATATTTAAACACGGTTTTGATCATTGCTGCCTGTGAGATATGTGACTGAGGAATGGAGTGGACAAACGTTTCTGTTACCTTTCCCTGCTGCTGTTTGCTAGGCAACTAAACTTCCAATAAATAGATGGCTTCAAAGGTTCCATCTGAGTGCTGCCCTGTGTAGCAGAGAGAGTGTAATGCACGTACTGATGAGGAAGGAAGAACAGTGTTCCTCTGGGCTGGCTGTAGGCCACAGGGCTGTTCAAGTCTAAGGCTTGTAGGAGCTATAGGAACGACACAGCTGATATCCAGGATCATTTTTCTTGAAGCCATTAAAGGAAATCTATCTATGCTAGGTGCTTGACAACTCGCTGGGAAGCATAGTCAGTCAGCCAAGTATGCTCACTTGCAAACCTCAAATGTGTTTTATGTTGGCAGTATTAATTCTGAATAGAGAAGTGTTACAAATGTATATTTTATTATTTTGGAAGGCATAGTTTCACGTATCCCCTAGGGACAGCATGCTCTTTTTAGTCCCCCACTATTAAGTTCTTACTTTTCATCTCATCTGCACAGACAGAGAAGGACCAGGCAACTGTTCAATCCTTACCCTGCTGTAGTAGTGCACAGTGACAGCGAGCCACTTCTTCATGGATTCACAGAATGAATTTTTAAGCAAAACCAGCCTGACTTTATAATGAACTTTATAGAAGTATAAAAGCAAGAACGTTATCGGTTCCTCCATACAGCACCCTTGCCCAGCTTTCGTTTGAGCTGGAACAGGGCTTTATCTCTCCCCTCTCCTCCTCCCCAACCCAGCGGTTATGGCAGAGATTTCCCCTCATTAAGGGAACTTCAGATGGAGCCCACCCTCAAATAAAAATTGCTTCCCTTTGGGCAGTGGAGGCAGGGAGGCATTTAAAATACAGGAGACAGACAAATAGCCTTTCTAAACAAACAAAGGATAACTGCTCTCATAAATGTGGGTCCTCATAATTTAAGAGCAATAGTTTATATACTTGGTAAGCCTTATAAACAGAAAGGAGAGACAAGGACTGTGGTTGCATTCAATAAAAGCCCAACTCAACAAGGCCCTTGATTGTTAAGTTGTGTATTTTGCGGGCCTCCGCCAAGTTTACTTGCTAGCAGTGCTTTGCTGTGTGTGTTTATAGCAGCAAGCTCTGGGAGATTCCCTGCGGAAAGCCATGCTGATGGGTGGTGCTGTCGGGAGAGGAGCTTGAGGCACAAAAAAGCCGTCCCATGGATGGTAAATCTCTCTTATTATGTGCTGTGCGATCCTCTGGATTTTGCAGGTGTAAGGCTCATATACAAAAGTTAAATTTAGTACGTGTTTATAGTACAGTGTATAAAAAACTGAAATGTGTCATGATTGGCCAGATGGTAGAAAGCAGTAGTAAAAGCTATAACTTGGGCTTCCTACCACAGACCCGTGACACCAGATAACTCCCTGGTTTAGGAGAGGCTGGTCAGTATGCCTGTCTTGATTTCTCTCTCTTTTTTTTTTAAGTGGTATTTACTCTTGTTTGATGAATTTTGAAAGATATAATAAGTGGATGTTAACAAAGTCTGGTGAGGACTGTTTGTGGTCAGGCAAGTTCTGCGGGGAAAGACAAATGAGGAGCAGCTGAGGCCCCTTGGTTTGCTCATTGCAGAGCAGAGCTGAGGGGAGCCCTGATGGCGGATGCAGCTCCTCACAGGGAGCGGAGGGGCAGCGCTGAGCTCTGCTCTGTGTGACAGCGACAGGGCCCGTGGGAACAGCGTGGAGCTGTGCCAGGGGAGGGCAGCTGGGGGTCAGGGACAGGGTCTGCACCACAGGGCGGTGGGCATGGCCCCAAGTGCTGAGGAGCAACTGGACAGTGCTCTGAGACAGAGGGTTTGGATTTTGGGTGGTCCTGTGTGGAGCTAGGGGTTTGACTCCATGATCTTTGTGAGTCCCTTCCAACTCAGGATATTCCATGGTTCTATGATTATGGGATTACTAGTAGAATCCTCATTGCATGTCTGAGCTTGGATATATTCGGCCATGCAAATGAACAAAGCTGGAGCTGAAAAACTCCTGTATTTCACATTATGAAACTTAGGGTTTCCAGGTATTTTAGAGTTGCTTGCAAAATGCTGGTGCATCCAAGCTGCATAATTTTACAGGCACTGTAGTGTGTCCAGAGGGTTTTAACTCTGCTAGCATTTCTAACTTGAGGTTTTTTCAGGAGGTTGTGTTGTACTAAGAATCAGATTTTTTTCCCAAGCATCTACAGTCTGCTTTTTGCCTTTTTTCTTCAAAGCATTTTGTATCTGCATATTCAGATACAAAATTCAGATATTCAGAAGCAACTACTGCTTCTGATGGTAGGCAATTTACATCCATCTCCAACTACATTGGTTTTACAGCTTGTGCTGGGAAACAACAGATTTCATTTAGCAGCAGGATCTGCATACGAAGAAGATTATGAGGATGCAAAGCAGGATGAGCACAACTATTAGGTGCATTGTTCACTCTGGTTTCTAGAGTGTTACATGAGAAAACTTAGTCAGGTTGATGGGACCCACATGGTCACACCAACCTGTAACATTCCAGTGAGAAAAGAAATCTTACTTCATCTGTATGAGCCTCCCTTGCCTTAGCACTAATGGTACCAGAATGCACAACTGCAAAGAAACCTCTTCTGAGCTCAGGCTGTGTTTGCCATCTGAAATCTCTTTTTCAGCCTGCTAACTGATGATTGGTGACTTATTCAGTGTGATCAGTAAGCTGCCAAAGCTTGGGTGAGGAAAGCTGGTGGCAGTCAGTAGAGGGCATGCTGATGAAGAATGCGGTATCAATGCAGTAGAGCTTCTCTGTTCCTCCCAGGTTAGAAAGAACATGTAAGTGCCAGCTCCTGAAGAAGCTATTCAGCCCTGCTGGGTGCTGTGCTGGCTGGCTGGTGAAGCTGGAGAATGCTGATATGAGTGTGTTGGTGGGGAGCATGAAGCCAAGCTGCTGAGATGTCCTGTTCATCTATCAGAAGAAGATAAGCAGTTATTTTTTCTCAGAGTGCTGAAATTGTCAAATGCAGCAACATCAGGTCTCTTGCTTAAGTTCTCAACCTCTCTGACTCATAAAATCATGCCTGATTGTCAGAGCACGTGTTGAGTAAGTCTTTACAACGTATTTGAGGAATGTCAATGCAGTGTTTCTTTTGGATGCAGCCTTTTAAAAGAAGCAGAATATGAATCGACATCAAGGTTGCTGAGACAGCCAGCATTTCCTTGTAGGTTAGCATAATAGTTACAACAGCTTATTTTAAGATATACAATTAAGTATAAACTGAATTTCCTAATCCAATTTATATCAGTCCAAACATAAGAATGAATGTCTGGCTTCATCCTCTGGCTCCACTCATCATTATCTGTATGATGTTTTTGACATCATATTGTGCAGCCGTTATGGGTTTGGTCAGAGGGATTACAAAGGGGAAATGAATGAAATGGCAGCTCTTTTACAGACTCGCACTGAAGCCAGCTCCTTGAGTGTGCTATCCTCAGAAACCACTATGCTTTCCGTAATGTGGGAACACGTCCCATTTCTGCAGCATGCTTCCCACAACAGTAGCTAAGCTTTCTGCAGCTGCCCCATTTCCTGTGGTGGGATGTTGTGGTCCTGCTTTAGTGCATCTCCTGCTGGGGCACCGGGGCTCGGGTGAGTACCAGCTACTACCTGAGATCATTCCTAGAGTATGTTGTTCCTGTGCTTGTACTGCTTGTATTGCTGAAAACGGAGACGTACGAAGGGAGAATTCAGATAAAACATAGGTTGGGAACCTGGAAAAGATGGTAGTGTGGTCAGTTGCTTGGCTGAGATGCAAGGATGCACACTGAATACTCCCTAGAAGCTATTTTGTTCATGGCAATAGCTACAGTATCTATGTATTTGGAATTTCTTCATTTTTTACAGCAAATATCTGTTCTTTGAGCAGCGCTCTGGAAAGGCGTATCAGTTGCATGCATAGCAGATGAAGCCCCCCCTTAAGTGCCCCTTATTGTAATAGTATATCAAAGACTTGTCAGGAAAAGGTAATCTATGGCTTATCTAATTGAGTTCTAATTCATTTTAGCATAATAAACTAAATTTAAATCAGCTTAAAAATAGTCCCCAGTGTGCCGCTGGTTCATTTCTTTATAATCCTGCAAAAAGACTATTGCAACATACCAATTTTTAAGTATTTTAAGACCAAAAAGAAAAGAAAAGGAAAAAAAAGAGTGAAAAAGATAAAGCTAATAACACAAAATCCTTCCATTGAAATTGAGAGATTAGGAGGAATATCCTCATAAGGAATTCAGCACCCCTCTCTAGCAAAATAATTGAAATGATATATCTAATTGTCTTCAGTTTTACATTCTAGTCATCTTAGTTGTATATTAGTTTCCCCTTCTGCATTCTTTCATAAAGGAAAGGTAAGTTTTTTGTTTGTTTATAGTACTTCTGTGGCTTTCAGTTCTTTCCATACTTAGCAAGAAAGTTCAGAACAACTGTTTCATTACCGGCCATCTGCGGTTGTAGTAATCTGCCTATAAATACAGCCAAATATGTGGAAATAATATGCATATATATGTGGAGAGATAATTGGATTATCCCAAGGTTGAGTTCCCTTGCTGAAGAGCCAGGCAGTGCAGCAGCTGTGGTTCTCACCAAAGCAGAGCCTTGTTCCTCGGTGCAGATGTGCACAATCTCCCCATTGCCCCACTGTGTAACGCTGTTGGTACTGCACAGGTCTGGGCTGAGAGCATGGTTGTTGATGGAGTTATCCACACCTTTTCTAAGCTATGGCTTGTTGCAGCTGGTTAAACAGTGCTCTTTAATCCTTAGCTTTATTTTTAAATTCTCATCAACACCAGCTGTAGGTCAGATTTCTCATCCTTAATAATATAAATCCGGAACAAATAGCAGTGAGTGATGTATCGCAGCCGTGTGCTGCATGGGAATGCTATTCAGTTAATATATTTTAAACCAAAGTTAGGATTGAAGCTGTTTATTACAGGCGTGAAATTAATCATCAGTCAATGAAACTATACATCAGGGATGAGTATGTCACAGATAAATCATAACACTGAGAACTTAGGAACTCTTAATAAACAACTGTGAATAAGCAACTTCAAGTAACCAATCCCCCCAAAGTTCTTGTCTCCCACTCACAGGTCTACACAGCAGTGCTGCACAACCCATCTCCACCAGCACATGTGGGTTACAAGTGCCCCTGCCCTGTCTGAGGGTACCAATTCCCTGCTTGTACCCACCTGCTCATGTGCACCCCCTAAGCTGTGGGTCCCACCTCTAGCAGCCCCCACAGTTGCCCCCAGCCAGAAAGCAGCTGTTCTATCTGGCTGATGGTTTCAAGATGATTGTCTGGATTTCACTTCCCTTTTAACATTATCAGTCACACACACACACCATAAACGTGCTCACTTTCTTATCTTATAAGGTGGTATTATTTAGACCATTTGCTGAGGCCGTACCACACAGTCAGCTCAATGCCAGGTACTCCTAGATCTCATTTGGGTATCGGCAGTAATCTCATGCTTCATCCATCTACACCTGTGTGTATAGCAAGGCAGTTTTCAGGTGTGATGAGGCTGCTCTATGGTATTGACATTTGGAGTTTTTTAATAAACAAATATCTACATTCCCTTCAAGGATTAAATAGCCCTTCACAGAAAGGTGGTAACCTTGCTGAAGTGTGCTGCAGGCAGACAAGGCTTCATTACATTACAAGGACGTAAGCGATTTGCCAAAGCAGAGGGCTCTGCCAGCTGTAGTCTGAGCTAAAATAACTTACTGTGGCTGAATTGTTCCCCAGATACCACTGCACTTGCATGAAACTCATTATACTCATTAAAGAAGACTCAGTCACATCACCAGTGAATTCTATCGATATAAAAAGCAATGAGGAGAAATGACCGATGGATCAGAGTCTGCTCTGTTCCAAGGCAGGCATCCCACTTTTGTGTTGGAAGAAGGGAGAGGTAAGGTCTGAGCCTGATAACCAGCCCTCTGGGGTGGAGGCACTGCACACCTCTCTGAAGTTTCTCTTCTTGTTGTGTGGTTTTCAGATGGATTCTGGCTATTTTATAGCAGTCTGCTCTCTTTCCAGCATTTATGAAGTAGAGATTTCTGAATCAACATAGGCCATTCACTGTAGAAACTGTGAGTCATACATTGCTGCACTTCAATAAATGTAAAGAGTTGTAAGGTGTTTTCCTTAGAAAGGCAGGATGGTAGAGGCAGGATTTTGCTTGGTATGAGCCATCTGTCTCACTGTGAGCCTTGCACTCTTCCCATGTAGACCTTGCTGCAGCATCCTTCTGTAAGGTGTCAACTACCTTCTGTTAGGTATTTATGCAGTTAAACCACAGTCCAATGCTGTGCTGGCAGAACTGACCTACTACAAAACCTGTGAGTAAAGAAGTTTTCTGACCACTAATAATAGCTTGTCTTCTGGTGATCAACAGTCTTCTGTTTCAGCAGGTAGAGAACAAAAGACTCATTTCATGTGGTATGGGGATGCTTCTAAGGAGAACTTAACACAGCAATATTCAGATGGAAAGATTTCTATGCTTTATTGCCACAGACCTCTATAAGGCACGAGACTAAAGACACATTCCTGTCACTAAAAACGTCCTGTCATTTATTGGCCTTGTCACCTCCATTTCCTTCCATGTCCTATGTCAAAATAGTCTATCCAAACTGAACCAGAGACACGGCTAGCGATGCAGACACCAATACTCACAAACTACAGAGTAATGAGGACTTGGCAACAGATTTCACTTTCTTCCAGACTAGATAAGATTAAATAGTGACATTTCTGCACTTTGTAGTTCTAGAATCATGCTCAGGGTTACACAAGTGTTTTCCTGATTTGTGTGTAATACCAGCATTACTGCTGCCTTGTCTGTGGTTGACACTTTTGTAAATGGAATTAAACTGAAGGAACAAGTAAGTATCATTAAACATTTTCAACTGCATTGTAGTAGCTTAGCTGTACCAGTGTTAGCAATCTCATTCATTTCTTCATTTGGGATTTCTCGTACTGGCACTCTCACAGAAACACGTTACTATACATGGTACGTGCTCTAAATAGTCACACATCCAGCATGAGTGAAGCGCAGCTCAGCATAAGGAAATGAGGGAAATACTTTCCAGGCAATTAGTGATGTTAGCAGAAAAAGACTGCCACAAATAGAACAGAGTGAGTGAGCCGAGACTGCAGTGCTTCAGTTGTAGTGTGAAGTGGGGGAGTTGGGATCCACTGCGTCACTGGCTGTTCTAACCTCCTGGCAGTCACCAGCAGTGCAGGGGACTCTGCAAATCTCGAGAAGGACTCGACTCCCAGATACTGCAGTATCAGCCTCTGTGCTTGTAAAATCCAGTGAGGTGGAAAATGTGAAGTCACCGTGGGTCTCAGAAACATTTCCTAACACAAACTCTTTTAACCTCCTCGCTAGAAGTTTTAAAGTGTGCCTTACTGATCTCTCTGTTGGCTGTGCTCCATGTTTCCAAATTATACTGAAAAATGCCAGAAATACATTTTTGTAAGATTTCTCCTTCGTGCAAGTCTGTTGCTTGAAGTCTTGTGCAAATGGGAAGGAGATGAAATCATTACCATAATTCATTCACCTGAAACTTCAGTACCTAGTGGAACTGCAGCACAGTATCAAATGCCTTGTCTAGAATGCGAGGCTCATTAAATATAAATTAATTTACATCGCATTTCCTGTAAACACTACCCTGTCATCACTTTGCTAATGGAATCCAGTAGTGTTATGCCTGTAGGACAGTGTTTTGCTCTCTCTGCAGCTCAACCGAGCACAACTTTCACCTGTGGTTCGTGTCAATCAGCCTGACTTCTGAAGTCTCTCTTAGAAAGCGCTGATTGAACTGAAGTGAGTCTGTGTGAGAATTCACTGAGACGTCAGTATAAATCTAGTAGTGCAGATAGTCCTTGTCCACGAGCTTCAAATAAAGCATCCAGCCAAGAAATCTTCAGCCTCAGCTATGCCTTTACCACAAAGGGATGAAGACAGAGAATATACTACTTTTTCTGTGCTGAGAAGAAATGCTAGCAATGCTATGTGCTACTGAGAACTGGGGTCAGAGAATGCTGCCTTTCATACTAAGGTTGTAAGCCACAAGGAACTTCACCGTATTCATCTTTCTGTAGGGAAAAAAAAAAGAGACCATTTTGAGGAACTGACCATATGTCAGTCCAGGTACATTCAATATTTCTGTCCAGCATTGTGGGATTACTATTGGAAGTTCTGAGGTAGATGAGTTTTTCAGTGAATTCTTGCAAAATAAATAAACAAATAAATATATGCCCATTCTTTCTACCGGTATGAAGAACCAGAGTTAAGCTTCAAGGAATTCTCTGGTTTGGGGGAAACACTGCAGAACAAGTATCCTGTAGCTAGTTCTCACCAATGACTGTATTATCAGCTGACAGGTATGGGCCTGCTTGAGCTGCCGCCAATGAAGGAGATAATTTCTTTTCTTAGTCACAAAAGGTACTTTTGAAAAGGAAGATTAAGCATCAGTTGAGTTTGGACCTTGAGTTAGTGCAATGAAAAACACTGCAGAACTCCCACGTGATGGGAAGATCAGATTTGAAGAAGCCTGGCACAGTAGTCCAAAGCTTCATACACTGCATGTTTGAAAGTTAAACTTCTCATGCTTTTGGTAGGAGATGTATTAGAGTTGTTTCACAGAATCCCAGGGTGGATGAGGTTAGAAGTACCTCTGGGTCCACGTTACAAAGATTAGCACGATGGAAAGGCAATACAGGAGTGAAAGAGCAAAAGGACAAACAGGAAAGAAATACTCACCCATCTCTGAGGATCGAGGCTCACAGGGAAAAACTCCACAAAGGAGGGGTCTAACAGTGGTTCAACCAGGCTCCACCCCTTCTGGTCACACAGGTGAATTGCCTTCACCTGTGCTCCCAGGGCTGACCCAGTCCTTTCCACAGGTGCTCAATCAGTGATTTTGGCTGTGACTCAACAGTTTCCATAGAGTCTATCCAGCCCAACCCCTGCTTAAGCAGGGATATCCAGAGCAGATTGCCCAGCAAATGTCATGACATCACATGTCAAGATGACCTGTGAAGATCTCCAAGGGGGAAACCCCACACCCTTTCCTGTGCTAGTGGTCCATCACCCACAGAAATGCTTCCCGATGCTCAGAGGCAATCTCCTGTGCCCCATCTTATGCCTCTTGTCTCTTGTCCTATCAGTGGGCACCACTCAAAAGAACCTGGCTGTGTTTTCTTTACATCCCCCTCCGCATTCAGATATTTACTGTAAGTTGATGAGATGCCCCTCATTGATCAATTTTTTAGGCTTTGTAAAATAAAGTAACTTTCTGTTTCATCACAATGACAAGTATTTCTTGTTTCCTAATGCTTCTTTTACTGTGTCTTTAACCTACTGCCTAAGATAACTCCATGAACTAATGGTATTAAATCTGCTGATAAATGTGAAACTGTGTAAGAAGTTGGAAATCAGTGATAATGTTTGATACAGTAAGGTTAGGATAATATTAAAAATAGAGGCCAAAGGATCTAAATTATATTGTTGTTTTTTTTTTTTTCCTGGACTTCTTGCTTTGAATAATAACTCTTCTCATGACTGTACAGGTGTAAACTTCACCTTTTTTTCACCACATTGATTTTGATTTAATGAAGTGGAAAAGAAAAATCAGCGAACAATTTTGATTGTCTCATTTCAGTAAATTGAAATTGCAGTGAATTGAAAAGGAACTATTACAGTCAGTTAATATTCTGTGCAAAATGAAGCAGTTATTTCTTATGGCTTCCAGTAGACTGGGAAGTTATTGAAGTTGCCATAAATACAGAGTGCTGAATTATTGATTTATTTACATGTGTGTACATCTGATACTCCTCACATGTCAGAGTACCATATGCTATTGCATATAAATAGCAATCTGCAATTTATACATCACAAGTCACAGACACAGCAAGTGGGAACTCAGACGACGGGGCCGGGTTTTAGAGGATGGCTAATGCACCGCTCTTGCAGTTTTAAGTGCCATCTGTTTTGACATAGTCTGGGCCTGTGTTGTGCTGGTGGTCAGGAATCCATGCAATTTAGCGCTGTTGGGCCTCAGCCAGTTTACATTTTCTAGTAGGAGAGAGCAACCAGTGGCCGTGCCTCTCTCCCTGCTTAACTCCCGAATTTCCCATAAACAAAATGTTAATCCCTGTGGTTCTGAATAAGCATTATGTGCTTGCTTAGTGCATCACTGCACGAATATTGCATATGTTCACAGCAGATGAGGGGACTGCTGACTGTCACTCTAGGACCTGTACAGTGTGAAATGTCTTTCTTCTATTAAAAAAAAAAATAATAATAAAAAATCCACATTTCATGTGCCTTTCTTAGAGAGTTGTTGGATAAGTTAGTGCCGGTGTCCCAAATTTCTGCTTTGGAGATTACATTTCTTTTCTTTTTTTCCTCCATCAGGTCCAGGTCGGTCAAGTCCAGAGCTGATTCCTCTGGAAAGTGGCTTTGGCCAGCTTTTTGCTGAATGTATTCCTTAGTGTGTAAGCATAGTGGTAGCACTATGGATTTGTAAGAAACATAAAACTCTGGGTTAAGTGAAGCTTTCTGCCATTCCCGTGAAGAGCCCTGGAGACCTGCCTGGCTTTCTCAGATTGGCCACGTGTCAAAAGGGAGAGGAACACAGCCATAGAAAATGAGGTATTTGCTCACCAAATGAGAGGATGCTTGTCAGGATACTAGCAGGTGCTTTTGAAGGAATCTCATTTGTAGGAAAGAAAATAAATGTTGGAACCTAAAGTATAAACGTAGCCGAGCTGATGGGGAGCAGGCGTTCCCTGTCAGCCTTCAGTCACGCTCTGTACAGTCTCACTGATTATCTGCAATCTGTGGCCATCCTGCGTAGCCAAGTCAGGCTCTTGGTGGTATCCCTTTGAGTCTGCGAAAGCATTAGCTTAAGAGTAAATGTGTCTGCCTGGAAGACTCTCAGCGCCTCAGTTTAATTTTACAGGATTCAGAAGATTTCACAGTGAATAAGGTCACCCTGAAGTGAGCAATGGGATAATAACAAATCCAGCAGTTTTTCTTCCATTGCTGTTCTATTTAATTATCACTCCCTTGCTGATAACCCAGGTGACAGAGGCATGTGTAGGTAGAGAGGAGAAGGGGGTGTCCTTGTCCCTACACTGTGTGGGAGGGTCACACCTCTATCTGCCTTGCCACCTGACTCCTCAGCTGGGACATGGGGGCATTCTGTAGAATTCTATAGGTGTCCTCCAATAGAATTCAGTGGGAACTGCGGTTTGCTTCTTTTCCATTTTATTTCCCCTTTAAATCTATAGATCTTTTATTGTGCTGTGTACAATTCTGTCCCATAATTTGGAGCTCTGTCTCTTTGTAGATTTTCAAATTTAAAGCCTGCATTGAGCTTAGGGAGGATGATTAGACTATTGTAAAGTGCAAATTTGTGGCTTTAAGTCTCTTGCTACTGTTTCAGCTTATGTTTACCCTATTGTTTATCATCATTTCTCCAGTTCTTGCGGCCAAATCATAGACCCCCCATTAATTCCAGTCAGTCATTTCTGAGAGTTGGGCCTTTTTAAAGCACCAGTGTTTGATTATGAAGAACAATGGCCTGTTCCACAAATAATTAACTTCTGGTAGATGTGCTGGGAATAGTCATTCTTGGGGGAATTATTTGTCTGCTGTAAAATTTGCAACCGACTTGATGCAAGTCATCTTGATTACCCAACACCATGAGTGTACCATTCTATTGTCAGCTTTCCCCAAGGCAGGCATTCATCTAGTCTGTATGTTATTTCCAGTTTGGAGCAATGCACATCTTACCAAGCTAAATGACAAGATTCTGAAGGTCTACCACACTTTAGTCTGTGTGAAAAAACACGAGTCTTGAAAACATTTCCCTCTCATATACTTGCATACAGCAACTTGGCTTGGAGTTGTTCTGTAGTAATGAAAACCAATAAACCCTTTATTCTAAATGCTCCCATTTTTGAGAAGTGAAATATTAGAAGAGCTACAGCTGATTGTAATGGCTGCTTGGATTTATGTGTTTTCTGCTTGCAAGTTCTCCATCTAACTTGATTGCACAGGCCTGTTTGTATCAACAGAAACTTAATGTCAGCATATCATTGGAAGACAGAGTAGCATCATTTTGCTCCAGCTCAGTGTCACTCCAAGTGATTGGTTCTGGCCATGTAATTGTAGCTAGAGAGCTAGCGTTGGGCAATGCACGCTCATCTATAGTTACGTAAAGTGGATTTGGAAGGAAAAGTTAAGACCAATACATAAAAACGTGAAACACAAAGATGTAAATGTTGCCTGGCTTGGCAAGTGAAAAAATGTTTTACCATATGCAGTTTTCACCGTGGAGTAGTTCAGACATCTCAGATTGACTCAAAGGAGAGACAAGACTGCAGTTGTAAGTCTATTTCACTAAACCCAGGCATTCCCTTGGGGTAAGTTGAGAAAATGTTTTGTATTCACCAGGATGGAGTTCCTGGATCAAGTAAGACTCTCTAACAACATCTTGGGTGTAGAGAGAGAGGATGGAAAGCTTCTTAGTACAGCTTTGAAGTGGAGCAAACTTGACGCATTTCTGTTATCTAGTTTTATCTTAAACCTTTACGTAGAAGCCTGGGACTTTGTAAATGCCTATTTCCTTGTTAACCACAATTGTATTTTGCATATTTCAAAGTAATGCAATGAAAAGAACTACATTGCTGTAGATGTGGTAATCCTGAAAGTGGGGGACATCTAAATGTGATGTGTCCAACCTCTCCAGTGTTGAGGACCCAATGGGGAGCAGGATGCCTCTCCTCAAAGTGGCATGTGTTGCATTGGGAAGGAGCTACCTCAGGATTTGGGGAAGGCGGAGGGTGAGTGCTTCTTCACTGCCAGTGGGTTGTGCATTAGCATTTTCATTGAAATAAGACGCTCACTTTGGAAACAGCTCTCAGTCCTCCCTTTAGTGGCTTTACTTACTACCACAGGTGTATGAACCCAGTTACTTTCAGATGAAACAGTCAAAAAATACACTCCAAAGTACCAGAAGCAACACCTAGTGAGTATTTAAGCTGGAGGGTGAAGCTAGATGTCCAGAAGCACCCACTGCTCAGACCTGTGGCTGTTGGGTTCTTGAGCTCTATCAGTCTTCTCTTCCTGGGCTACACTCCTCACTCACTCCGCAGGACGAGTTCCCTGGCATACAGTAAGGAGTTAAGAAAGTGATCTGAAGGAGTTTAAGAAGTGCTTGTACTTCAGCATGTGAGGAACTCATTTTGGGGCTAGGTATTTACTGACTGTGTTAAAAGCACAATATCCTGTCTATCGCTATGTAGTTTTCCAGAAATGACTCTCTGACAAACCCTTGTATAAGAACTGATACACTAAGTATCAGCACTGGTACCAATAACAAAATTAACATGGCTTGACTTCATAAATTAATATGGTGTACTAATATGATGAAAATTAGTTCCATGAATATATTTTTTTCTTCCCTTCCCCCCCCCCCCCCCAACCCTCAATCTTTGTATTTTTAGCTCTGCTCAAGAAGATGTGGATAAAATTAATCCTTGCCAAGTGGCAGGGGACAAAGTCAGTAGGGGGCAAATAAATAAGTTCCAGCTTTTGACAAAAATACTGCAGAGAAGAATTATTTCCTTAATAAAATTGTAACAATTATCTCACTTGCAGTGCTGTTTGACTTTAAGCACATAGTGTGAATATGCCAGGAATGCAAGATAGGTCTCTAAAGGTATTCAGAGGAGTTTATGGACTAAAGAAAACTGGAGCTCAACATCATAGGGATGTCACACCAGTGTAATGCAAAGTGTAAAATGTCACGCAGACACAGCTGTGAAATGGCTTCACATTTACTTCAACATAGCCCTCTTCCACGTGGTCATGTAACAATGCTTCTAGTCTTGTTCAAAAGGTGCAGTTTCTTATTACGTTCTATGGGTGGTTTTTAAAATCTATAAAGGGTTATTTTAAGTTCTTTGGAACCATTCCTTCCAGGAGCATGTGGATGCAATTACTTCATGAGTTCTGATGCTGCTCATTTTTACACTGAAATATTGAGCGTTGTCATAGATCTTGTGCTCTCAGAAAGAGCGTTGCGTGACCTACAAGATCTCACAAGATCAGCAAAGCTAGAAATTAATTTCTTAAGTCTCTCTGATCCCTTCATTTTACTTAAGTTTCCTTATTTCTTGTCTCGGTAAGAATAAATGGTTTGGTGGGAGGGAAACAGGAGCTGTAACCTATCTCAGGTTTATTCTGATTTTTGCATATATGTGTTGGAAATAAGCCAGGGAGCAATGCCGACTAAATGAAATCATTGTAATATGGCCGCAGATGGGGGATAGCATATTGCACAGTTATAACTGCATATTTGTCAGCTGTGATGATGTTTCAAAGAGAGCCATACTTTGCAGTTTTCTTTAATAATTTGCTAGTTTTCCATCCCTCTCCAGAAGCTGTCTGCTTGAATTAAATTGATGTACATAACTACATGGACACAGAGGGATGGGTTAAAATGTGTGACGTGGTATATTTGGAAAACTGAAATTGAGCAGTTTTAGAAGGTTGCTCTGTACACCAAATGCTCTTTAAAAAACTGAAGATTAAGGAGACAGGTGTGGGGAAGACTAGTGGAATAGGTAGAAACAGATGATGAAAATGAATGGCCAGGCAACTGTATGACACGTGGGAATCTGGACAATACGTTGAATCACATACTGAATGCATCATCCTTGTTGAAATCTGGAAGGCTGACAATGAGTTTTCCATGAAATACAGGAGAGAAGGACTCTGCTGTAGCCACTGCTGGTGATGCCTTGGAGTGTTGTGCTTGTTTTGGAGTACTGGGCTTTGGGAGAAATGCTCACAGGTTGGATAAAGTAAAAGAGAAACTAGGAGATGCTGTATCAGTGATGTGGCTAGGAAGAAAGGACTGAAGTTTGAGCACATCGCTGCCAGAAATCCTTGCAGAAATAATGGAGATCGATCGTTCTTCACAAGCTCCAGTAGAGGGCAAGAAAAACAGCTTCTTACATGAATTGGGTAATAGGAAAAACTTAGAAACTTGATAAAGTGACAACACTGGAACAGGCACTTCAATGAGTTGAGTTATAGCTTTCCTTTGAAATCAAGAACAGGGCAGACATGCACATCAGGGATGGTTTAAGTGTACTTGGAGAGAGACCTCAAGAGAGCTAATCCAGTCCTGTTACTCATTCTGTACATTCTTGATCACAAAAAGTTGCAAAATCACGTAGGTACCTCTGCTGAGCAGCCCCTTCTAGGAGCCTTGACTGCTGCAGTTCTGTGTGAGGTTGTGCCGTGAGCTTTGTTACATCCAGTCCTTCCTGGCCTCCTGGTGCTGGGAGGATGCGAGGTCAGCAGCGCTACCTCCTCAGACTGGAAAATGCATGACAACATTTTGGATGTGGGAGATGCTCTTCTGTAGGTACCTGTTTTTCTGGGACTACTTCTGTGTTCAGTGTCCTGGAACACCAATGACTGTTGTAGCCTGTTGCGTTAGCTACATTTTTTTGTTCATTAAAGGGTATGAAGCCAAGTTTGACACCAGTCTGTCATATCCGGGAGTCTTGTGCTGAAACACTCTGGCCGAAGCCTGTCCCCATTTCTGTACCTCTGCTTCTATGGCCATTAAGCTCCCACTTTCCACAGCCTCAGTAAAGAAGTACTTCTGGCATGGGCACAGGTGGTGGTACAGTGGTAAAATGTAAGATTTACACCAACGTTTCACTCGGTTAAATAGCTAATACTTATGCAGCACTGTTACTGCTGAGATGCTGAGTGTGTGGTATTTCTGTACTGTGCTTAAGTGGTTCTCGTTCATGTTGTTTTGCATCTAATGTTCTGCTAACAATGCCAATTTCTTTTTGTTTTTCTCACCTATACTGACTCTTCAGAGCCTGTTCGTAGTTTTAGTCTAAATTCTTACCATAGCGTTGCTGAAAATCTCAGCAGTGGCAGCAGATCAACATGAAGCACCCGTTTGAGTTGTCACAGAAGGACCTGAGGTTTTGTTAATGCTTACTGAAACTTTCATTTTAATGTTACAAGCCTGAGGAGCTCTGCATAGAGATCACTTTAAAACAGGTGCACACAGAGCTCCCTAACTAAAGGTGTGGCTGAATCCAGTCAGGCTTCCAACACGGGCAGCGGTTCAATCTCAAGAAGTCCATGCTGGGATCCAGGTATCAGGTATCTGACATTAATGTCCATTGCCGTCTAACAAAAGCATGACACTGTTTTTTTTCCCTGGTTCTGAAATCAGAAACTCTATTGTTGTCAGGGCCAGAATGCACAGAGACTTGATCTTGGTTTGAATCGTGTGTAGAAGGCTATTTTCCCCCAGATGTGTGCATGCATTGGGAAACAAACCAGGGGGGGAAAATAGAACTAAGGAAAAAAAGAAATAGAAACAGAAAACTTTGAAATAAACCAGATTCCTAATGGAATAAAAAACCTCCCTTTAGTGCATTTTCTCCCTCTGTGTCAGCTTTTATAGCTCTGTTTCTGGCATGCATCTTTTGAGATTTCTTTAAAGATTGTGAAGAAATTTTGTCTTACATCAACAAACCGTTTTCAGGGCCTGAGCAAAGCCATAACAAAAAGCATCTTGCAAAAGCGCACTGGTGATCAGGGAGGGAGAGGGGTAAATGAGGTTGTAGGGAGGGAAACACGGGGCTGCTTTGTAATTTATTTTTACATATGAAGATCACCAAAATGCAAAGTTGCATTTCAGGATTGTAAACAGTCATGGGTTGTTGTTTTTCAGGGCAAGATGTGCTTGTATACATTTTGTGATTAGGCTGTATTGAGAACTGCAGTTGGTTACTTGGTTTGCAATTGCAGGACAGTATTTATTGTTGTCAGTAGGCTGCCCTCTCTTGTTCTGGCTCAGGCTGATAGCTGGCACCTAGTAAGTGGTGAAAAACTAAACTGAAACTGATGCAGTGCTGCAGGAAGTCCCCCCAACAATACTAGAAAAGCCTGGAAAACATATAGCAGGCCAACTGTTTTGCTGAAACTATGAGTGCTACCAGAAAGCCTTCCAAGCCTTTACAGGCTAAAACCTCCTGAACTCACCTCCTGTGTTTCCTTTTCCCTTTAAGAGCTGTTCTTAGTGGGAGGAGCAGAGGATATGTTCATATGGACCTGTGCATATCTGTTTGGAAGTCCATGTCCTGAAGGTGTGTGGGAGCAAGTTTCACATGGAACGCCCTCAGGATATGCAGGGTGCACATCTGGTGCTGCTACACTAATGAGAGAATTAGAAGAGCATGAAGAAGCACGAAACCTACCCATAAAACAGAAGGACGCCACTATTTTAGCTCCAAGTCTTAAGTTAAAAACCACACTATGGTGATTCATTATGTATCCAGGATGTCTGAGGTACTGACTATGCACAGTTAGCACAGGAACAAGGAAGGAATGCCACTTCTGGTCCAAAAGGAATGGAGATTAACCGTGCTGGCTTGGTGCTTTGATCACAGGAGGGGAGCATCGTGGAGTATTAGAAGCTGTTTTATAATTAAGTGTAAGAGTAGCGAAGAATGTAAGCCTGTAGGGATGGTTTTTTTGATGTTTTCAACAATCACAGGCTGAAACTCTGTTTTTTCATATAGTGCTGGGAGCCCATCCTTACCTCCTTACAGGAGGTAATCACACTGTCCTTTTGTAGTAAACGCATCTTAAAGTCTCAAGAAAGGAACAAGAAGGGAAGGCTCCAAATCTGCCACATCTTATGTGCATGTTTAACTTCAGGCAGTGTCGTTGGCATTGGTGGTGATGTGAGGGAGGTCAAACACATGGTAAGGCCTTGCAAGAATTAATCTAGGGGACTGCTGCCTAAGTGGTCCGTGGAGCCAGCGCTTGTCTGCAGGAGCTTGGCTGCTGCTGGTGGGATTTTTTCTGCTCCAGCTGTAAACCTCATTTTTAAAATACCAAAGTATAGTAGACCCTTTCCAAATAACGCTCCTCCATGCAATTATTTGCAATGGCTGCCAGGGGGGTATTAGGGGTCTCAAAGGGGAGCAGAGTGTCTGCAAAACCTACTCTGCGTTAAGATATCGTTCTTGTCAAAAATATACAGATCCCCAGGTTAGGTTCACACAGCCATACACCAGGCTCCGAAACCTGGATGAAAATGCTTTTTCTTCCTCTTGCTGAAATACTGAGTTTCTGTCTAAGTGAAACACAGTGTGGAAGAGCAAAGGAACTGTGTAGTGGGGGTTCTCTCTTCACAGTGGGAGATGGTGATTTTGATGTCTTCAGCTGAGCTAAGGTGGCCTTGTGCACTTTGTGTGTTGGTTTCTCCAACTAAGGAGTTGGGCATCTCACCCTTGTATACACGCAGAAAATGCAAACCATGTGTTTGCTGCTGCTGTAGTGAGGTGAGACCAAGCCTGTGGTGGTCTGAAGTGAAAGCTAAATACTCAATGGGAAAACCTGTGTATCACTGATTAAATTCAACCAAGACGTAGTTAATGTAAAAAACTCTGCCTAAATGTGGATTTGGGTAGGTTTGTTGAATGCATTTCAGGATGCACCCTGCTTAGCCTGAATCAGTGCTGCGCAGTTATAAAGCTCAGAGCCAGCGTTACTTAAGGAAATGGCTTTGCATGCGTCCCTGAAATGTCTGAACTCTGAAGTGACAGGGAAAGATGCACCGCAGTGCAAATCTTGATGTTGTGAAACCACTGTTCTTACTCTATTTGTGATTCTTGTTATTCTGCTGGGTGATTTGTTTTGGTTTCTATATTCATCTGTACAGTGTTTTTCTTCTTAAAGAAATGCCTGTTGTGGTCAATATGGAGAGGTTAGAGTTGGAATTTCTGTCGCAATCAGTGTGGACAGGTCAGAGAGGGAACGAGCGAGCTCTGTGGCAGCATTCACCTCTCAGCGTATCATCTGTGGCATCTGTTTGACTCCCAGAAATACCACCTGGCTGTCTCCATCTATTACTTTATGATACGTTGTGTGGCATGAAGAGCTGGGAGACGGAGCAGAACTGACTTTTAGGCAGCAACTTCAGCAGAAATGCAAAACTGTTGAAATGAACTTCTGTCGAAGTCAGGCCTTCTTTGTAGCACATGCCCTTTATTTTTGTGTCCGTGAGAGGATAAAGAAGGAGTAAATTGCTTTGTGTGGTTTTGGGTTAGCTGCTTTTGACCTGACAATAGCACTAGGAAAAAGATGGTGTAAACATTGTGCAGTGGTTCTGTAACAAAGCTCCAGGCATGCTGTTTCCCTGCCGCTTGCTCTTCTGTGCTAAATGCGACCACAGTTCATGATCTCTCTTTGGACAGGAGTGCCTTTCTGGAGGCAAGAAGCAGCACAGCCAACACCCCCCAGAGCCAGTTGCTGGATTCTCGGTTGAGCTTCTGGTTTGCATGAAGGAGAAATGAACTTTAAAGACACAGGGAAAATACCTGCAGGGGTCTGTGTTTCTCCCATCTGCCCAGGCCTGGTGAATGAGGCAGTGTTTGCCTCCTGAACTGCTCTTGGCTTCTCACTGAATGCTTGGAGGAGCGGGGAGGCAAAGGATGGCTGCATACCTTCCTCAGCAGCCCCTGGCTGCCCAGCTGCTGCTGAGCTTACCGCATTTACTCTCTGTATTGAATGTTATATTCAATGTTTTCTGTGCCGTTTAGTCAAGGGCATAACAGTGTGAAATCTCTGGAATTCTACCGCCGTCTCCTCTTTACCTTAAGGCTTGGGCCCACAGCCTGCCCTTTGTTAGTGCCGTTGGGCGGTCAGCATCAAGGTAGCAGTGCTTTGAGAACATGCCCTGGGAGTGTTTCTGAGAACTTGCGCGTCCTCCCTCTGTCTGGTAAAATGGCTGCTTGCTGAAATCCTGCCTTTTGTCTTCCAGATTCCGACCTGAGCATGCGGACACTCAGCACACCCAGTCCAGCACTGATATTCCCACCAACGTCTCCCGGTTTCCAGAATGGTCGAGGCTCCTCTACTTCGTCATCCTCAGTCACTGGGGAAACGGTGGCTATGGTCCACTCTCCCCCTCCCACCCGCCTCACTCACCCCCTCATCCGGCTGGCAGGCAAGCAGCAGAAGGAGCAGTCCCACATCGATCGGCTGCCCGACCAATCCATGATCCACATCTTCTCCTTCCTGCCCACCAACCAGCTGTGCCGCTGCGCCCGCGTTTGCCGCCGCTGGTACAACCTCGCCTGGGACCCCCGGCTGTGGAGGACTATACGCCTGACCGGCGAGACCATCAATGTGGACAGGGCACTTAAAGTGCTGACGCGGAGGCTTTGTCAGGATACACCCAACGTATGTCTCATGTTGGAGACGGTAATTGTTAGTGGCTGCAGGCGGCTCACAGACAGAGGACTCTACACCATTGCTCAGTGCTGTCCGGAACTGCGGCGGCTGGAGGTGTCTGGCTGTTACAACATCTCCAACGAGGCAGTCTTTGATGTCGTGTCACTGTGTCCAAACCTGGAGCATCTGGATGTGTCAGGTAACAGGAAATATTTAAGTATGGATGCCTGGGAGTCTGAAAGCCTCATGCTAGTCAGAGATCCATTCCCCAAAACTGCATGCTCCCCCTCTCTGTGTTATGTTTCAAGTTAGGAATACAGATGCGCTCACACTGTTCCAGCGTGATGGGCACCACTGGAATCTCAGTGCCCCACATGCCAGCTGCAGCTCACGGGCAGACTGGCTCTGATGGAGGCATGCTAACAGAGATGAGCCATCCAGACAGCCAGGGTACTTCTAGATGTTTGCATAAAGCAGCCTGTGCTAGGCTTTTGTCTAGGTATAAGTATCAACCATCATTCCTAGGGAAACTTCAAAGTCTTCTAGTTTCCTATTCCTGTTCCTATTTTAACCAGATGTAGCTAGCTGAGACTTTCTTTTATAGTGTATACACTTGCTTAGAGACTTCATCCTTTCACTGCAGTTGCAATTTATCACTGCTGCTGTTTAGATCAGCAGAAATGTTTTAGAAAGTTTTCCCCAGATGTGTCTGGGGATACAAGATATTTATTTCTTTTTCCCAAGGTCAACTACACACGATTTCCTCTCAGAGAATATGTCGGTGTTTAATTAAAAGGATGCACTCAAGCAGATCTCCAAAGTAAATTTGAACGCCAGTATTTATTTTGCCATCTCGCTTTGTTATCAGTCAAATGTTTATAATAATCAGCTAGACCAGATCTCCAGATTTGCTATTGCAAAGGTATTGGTGGCTATATTACAAGCAGAGCAAATTAGGAGTTGCAAACAATGTTGATGAGTCACTTGTGCCCAGATAAGCTGATTATTCAAAAGATTTCCCAGCTGGTGCCCATTGGTTTGCTCTCTTTTTTCTTTTTCTTTTACTTTTTTTCTTTTAAACTGATTTTTCCAACTCTCTCTTGTTTACTATTTCCCGGGATGGCAGAGTGTCAAGGTAACATCAAAACAAATAGCAACAAATCAAAAGTATTCACTTGTTTTGTGACTTCTGGCTGCAGCTGACAGTTGATTAGGGATTCTGTCCCAGAGAGTCTATTCACAGTCAGGTTATATCTGAATTAGCTGCTGTCAGCACATGCAGACAACAGCTGGGGGTTGCTACCATGCATTCAGGTTGAAACATCTCCAGTATCATGAGTAAATGTGTATGTCTGTGTGATTTAAACCTGGAGCTACATATCACTTTGAAGGTTGGCTATATCCCATGCATATTTATGCTTCTCTTACATACATCCTCTCGTGTGGTATGGAGAGTTCATTAGCCCAAATATTCTGGCTCTGGAGACACAGGAAAAGTGTAATTGCTGAGCTGAGGGTGATCTGTGAAGAGGGAAAACAGGTTTGAGGTAAAAGAAGGTATAATTGGTTTAGTGAGCAACACCTTAATGACCAGAACAAGAGAAAGCCATGGATGAGCATAGAGATGCTGTTGGAAAGACTCAAACTGTTTCTTAACACATCTCCTTGCCTGTCTCTGGGGATTTTTGTTGTAAAGCAAATTCACTTGCCCTCGTTCTTTTTTTCCTCTCCATTTTCTCAAACAGAAGGAATGATTCCTGAACTTAAAACAGGAAAAGCCATCTTCTCTCTCAAAGGCTGGGGGGCCAGATTCTCACTAGTCAGCATTGTAGTGTCGAGGCAGTTGCTGAAAGAACTTACCTGCCTTGCTGAGCCCTGCCTCAAGCTATGCCAGAGCTGCACTTTTATTTCTCTTTGGGAAATAAGTGTTAAAAAGAAGGTATGTCAGGGGAGGCCAAAAAGAAGGGGGGGGGGAAAAAAAAAAGACACCCTGCTCTTACTTTCATAGCTGAGTGCTATATTAAAAGAATTCCAGGAACAAGATTTCAAACAGCAGTTTTAATTGCTGTACAGACTCTCCCCGGACTTTGTCTGAAATGGGGTTGCATTCTAGGGCCTTGGTTGAATTTCGACTACAATTAGGAAATCTCATGTGAGAAGTTTGCTTCTGTAATCAATACAGGGAGTAATTAGGAGGACAAGGCTTGCATCCGCGTTTGGGCAATTCTCAGCACTGAAAGAGTTCACTGATCTGGTTTTATAGTGAACAAGAAAGGTTGGGCACTTGTGCTGGAGGCTAATGCTGTACTTGTAGCCAGTTAGTTAAAACCCGGTTCACATGAATCCCTCTCCTCCTTGGATGGCTATTTGGCAGCAAGAACATACCAAAATTTTTAATGTCAAAACCAGACGTTCTTATTAACTTCCAGAGCTCTCCACAGTGGAAGTTCCGTCACTTTCAACATCCACTTTGTGGGCAAGTCTGAGATATCTCCAGAAGCTGGTTGAGCTTCACTGCAAATTATTATCTAACACGCTTGCCAACAATTTTTTAATCTGTTTGGAAGTTACTCCTCCGTTTTAAAAATCAGTTTGACTTCCTTTATGGAAAAACCTGCTACAAGAGTTTTGTTCTTACATTTTCTTTTTATTATTTAGGACAGAAAAATTGTTACAGACCGAAAAACCTGTCATTTTGCCTAAAATTCAGGTAGTTGTTTATCAGTGTGGATTCTTCCTCTGGTGGAACCGTTTTGAATATCCTTCCCATGAAATATTTCGCACTGTAGCCAAAGTAACTAGACAAGATGATGCTGAGCTTACCCGGGCAGTGATCACACACTTACGCACCCTGACTCCAGCCCTGCTGAGATCCTTCTGACCTATCCACTGTTTAATTGTGGTCATTAAAGTTATCCCCTTTCTTGGATTCTCAGCAGACTAAACATTCCTCTCTACCTCATCAGCCCTTCATTCTCACTTGAGCAAATCAGAAAACTGAGTTCTGGCCAGCATATCCAGAAATATCCTGAAATACTCAGACTTATTTTCTTTTTCTTTTTTTTTTCCTTTTTCTGAAGCATATTCAATCTTTCTAGCAAATGTCTGAACAAGACCTGTTGTATCAAGCGGTTTGGGTTTGGATCATCCGAGTTCTTGAGGTGATCTCTGTACAAAGATTGGCGTGCCTTCGTCTTTTTTTTCAGATTCCTGGAGCTGTGAAGCGTTTATGATCCATAGGGCTATAAGGCTGTCATCTTAAATTTTCTACCTTTTCATGGCTCAGTTCATTGCTTTTGGCCAGTATTTCAGCAATACAGAAAAAGCTCTTTCTATCCTTTCCTGAGGGCACCTCCTCAGGTATAAGCTGCAGAATTTGAGTAGACATTTGTGGCTGAAGCTGTTGGGCCTCGATCACTTGCAGGCCAACCCTCCCTTCATCCTTGCAGCTGTTTCTAGCCACATGAATGCAGTGAGCCCACCTGAACAGGACACGGTTAAGAATTTCCCTTCAGTAGCCTGAGACTGCAAGTTTGCAATGGAGCAGAAACAGCACTTTCCAAAAAACCTTTCATTCACCAGTATGCAAAAATGGAGAAAGTCTGTGAGCATGTTTTTCCCTTTAATCTTTTTCCTTGCAAGGTCTGGTCTTGCTCCTCTAGTCTGGTTTTATCCATTTGTGGCCAGACTTTCACACTTCAAATAATTCTTTTCTATGTCTGTTCATGTCCTCCCATGCCCTTACAAGTCTTAGCTCCTGCTGACTCTCCCCATTCTCGTTAGGTTACTCAAATCTCCACCCTTCTGCAGACCCGTGGTCTTGCCATAATTTTGCATCTTCTTGCATTGTGGGCTTGGGGCTGGATTCACATCTGTTCCCCAGATGCATTTTAGACTGTTTGTGGGGTTTGTCTCCCTTTTTATCACAGGATTTGATGGTGCAAGAGCCTCTGCTGTTGCTTTACAAGCTCAACCAGTCAGCAGTGAGTGCCTCCAATCCAAAAGCTGCATGGTTCTCAAGAAATACCATTTTCTCAAATTGACACTGAGTTTCTATTGTAGTAACATGCTGTTGAGTGTCCCTCAGTAAACCTAGGGCCATTATTTCACCTTTGGCACATGGGCAAAATCGGCCTGTGGTCAGATTGGCTGGTCCTCAAAATCCAAAGAAACATCATGACTCCAAAGGAGTGTCTTTGCCCAGGTACAGGGACACATTGCAGCAAGCCCAGACTAGTCGGTCAGGATGGCTGCTCTTGTAGATATCTGCTCTGGAAGATGCCTTCATGGCATATAGCGTGCCATACCATGTGCACCTTTCTGGTCTTGCTGTCTGTTTTATCCTTACTGTTTGCTGAAATTGACTGTTTTTCCACACAGGCTGCTCCAAAGTAACATGCATCAGCTTGACTCGCGAAGCCTCCATCAAGCTGTCTCCCTTACATGGCAAACAAATCTCCATCCGCTACCTGGACATGACTGACTGCTTTGTCCTGGAGGATGAAGGACTGCACACTATTGCTGCCCACTGCACTCAGCTGACCCATCTGTACCTGCGCCGCTGCGTCCGCATCACCGACGAGGGTCTCCGCTACCTGATGATTTACTGCACGTCCATTAAGGAACTGAGTGTGAGCGACTGTCGCTTTGTCAGTGACTTCGGCATGAGGGAGATAGCCAAGCTGGAGTCGCGCTTGCGATACCTGAGCATCGCCCACTGCGGCCGGATCACAGATGTAGGCATCCGCTACATAGCCAAATACTGCAGCAAGCTGCGTTACCTCAATGCGCGGGGCTGCGAGGGCATCACGGACCATGGCGTGGAGTACCTCGCCAAAAATTGCACAAAACTCAAATCACTTGATATTGGCAAGTGCCCTCTGGTCTCAGACACCGGCCTGGAGTTTCTAGCCCTCAACTGCTTTAACCTGAAGCGTCTCAGCCTGAAATCGTGCGAGAGCATCACTGGGCAGGGCCTCCAGATTGTAGCTGCCAACTGTTTTGACCTGCAGATGCTGAATGTGCAGGACTGCGATGTTTCTGTGGATGCTCTGCGATTTGTTAAACGGCATTGCAAGCGCTGTATTATAGAGCACACCAACCCTGCCTTCTTCTGAAAGGATACTCCGCCCCTGATGTTACAATGCAGTATTAAAAACACTGATGTACAAACACACGCTCCCATATTCAGTAATGCTGGGTTTTTTGTAGCTCACGGGAATCAGCTTTTCTTGTATGTTGTTGGTGAGGGAGCGTTTCTAGAGGACTATTTTGTTTGCTTTTTATATGATCACTTTTTAAGGTGCCGTTTGACCACTTTTTAAAGGTCTCTGTTGAGAGGCTGCTTTAACACACGACCAGTGAGTGCTCAGCATCCCTAGCGGGGTGCCATTTCCGTAATAGCCATGATCTTGTCCCAGGCTAACGTAGCTACCTCCAAAGGAAATAGCACATAATCCCTCCTTTGGAAAGGCTACTAAGCTGTGTCAAACACATCTGAATTCCAGCTGTGCTCTTAAAGCTGACTATGCAATATGTGTCTCTGTTCCCCAACTTTTCCAATATGGCTGATAAAGCATCCCCTTATCTCCAACTAGTTTTTCCTTGGTAGTCACTCGTTGTAATCCCTCAGGAAATACTGGATGATGTTCATAAATATACTTCACTGAGTCAGAATGAGACCTGCTGGCCATTGCTGAGCACTCTGCTGCACGAGCCTGGAGATTGTGCTTCTCATGGAAAGCTTTTTTCCAGGTCACTTACGTATCATCACTTGGTTCTAAATCTGTCTTCACCTGCATGTGTAGTAGCAGCTTCTGGGTCTGATAAGCAGTGACATTTGCACCTGAGTGAGGGAAAACAGATGAAATATTGGTGGCCTTGTAAAGGGGGAAGCCAGCAAGTCAGTCTGAGAGGCTATTACAATTCTGCAGCAAGCTGAGCTAGCACTGCAATACACTGGGGACCCTGTGATGCTGAAGAATGGCTGAGACAGGGCTGTGCCTGTTGCTGCACTGTACTGCTGTCACCAGAATGTCTGCCTGCTCCTTCACGGTGCCTCTTCAGCAGCCGTGGCACAGTTGCAGCTGCCTCTGTCTGCACAACCCAGGCACGTGCCTTGAGGTGCATTCAGTATGTGCCTTAGTACACATAGTGTACGTCACTCTTTTCTGTGGCCTTCTAGTTTAACAGGTGGATGGCTGATCTCAGGTCTTCAAAGAGGTTAGCTTGCTATTAAGTGACATCCTGGGAGAGAGAGGGGCTGAGAATGTTATTCACGTCAGAGGTTTCATTTTGTGAAACCTTGTCTGCATGTGTTCCCAAAAGCTGGATAACTGGCTGCTGTTCAGCAAGGAATTACCATGCCAGCATTGCCATGTGACGCTGCAAGCCCACTGCAATTACATGGTCACTCTTGCTCATGAGAGAACAAGCAGGGCTTGGAGATTCCCCCTCTGCCGCCTCTTTCCTCAGAGCACGGGGTCATTTCATGGTTCCTTTCTTCACTGTTTTCTGGCAGCTGTTTCTCTGCAGTTTCGTATTTACAACTCAGATCTGGAAGCCAGAGATGTGAGGGGTGATGATATTTTCAGGCAGGCCCCCTCTGCGTGACTGACAGGTGAATCCATACAGTCAGCATTGTGAATTTATACATTCATCTCAAATGCTATAAATGTCTTGGTAGAGAACATAAGAAGGGAAGCACCGTGTCTGGTTTTCATAAGCAGTAGTTCCATCATCTCCAGACAGCACTCATAAAGTCATTGATATGAAGTGAAAATCCACATGCTCACGAAAAATACATAATTGCTGAGGAAATACTTGCAGCAGTGCTCTCTCAGATTACAAAAGAGCAATGCTTTGGGCATGTCCCTGCAGAGGGAACTTGTCCTACTGGTGCAGAAAGTCCTGTAACATACGTATGTTCCTCCAGTTCAGAGTTTCCTAACTTCTGGTATGTCACCACCTGTGAATTACAAATGAGACTGTACTAAAGCAAGGATGGCCAAGGAACATGATTTTGTTTTCGCTACTGTTACTGGTCAGCGGGTAGCAGAGAGTAACCCCGTCCTTTGACCAGTTAACATCCCTTTAGTTTTCCTTTCTGTGTTTTTAAAATTAGAGATTCTTTTCCAGCCAGTATTACAGTGTATTTTATTCGAGCCAGCTATACTCTCTGTTTATCCTTTATCTGAAAACGGCCCCAAGAACAGTTAAATGTTAAGCCCGTTCCTGAAGATGGTGGGATTTAGAGCCATTTGCACTCATGAAATATAAGGCCTCATTAGTAACATTTAACTGTTTATTAGGAAAAAAATAAATAAAAGTCTACTTTTCGGGCTAAGCTAAATTGAGTGAATAGTGCTACATGGTTTTTAAGGTTTCTGATGTTTAAATTGGCCTGTACTGTACAAATCTCACTATAAAGCCTTAATTTGCTACCAAGAAATAAAGCGATATATTGGTAACTGATGAGCGTGCATCGTTATTTGCAGTAGTTGGTCAGCTTATTGTGAAAATGAGAAGATTAAATACTCATAAATTTTTTTTTTCTTCTATTCAAGCAGATGAGAGAAGAAATCATCGCAACAAGTAGGTGGGTGATTATAAAAACAACAGAGGATTCGTACAGGTTATAGTTTTGCCTATCTGCCTCTTTAAAAATCTATTTTCCTTGCAAGATTCTTCTTTACTCTGAGACATAATCACTAACTGGAAGTGTAAGTAAAAGAAAAACCAGCATGTAAAAAGCTCACGTATGAAAGGTCCAGGAGGACCTCTGCTCTGAATTAAAGACAAGCTAACACACTTGTTCTGAAAAGTAAAAGGGCAAAGCGCTTACTTATTAGTGCCGTGTTTCTTGTAGAAAACACACTCTGGGGAGCACTTGTGGAGAATGAATGAAAGTAATTTTTCAAAGCCAAGCACTTTACTATACAGATTTACACGATCTGATCTGCCACTCTGAGAGTGCTACGTATTTCAAGAAACTGCGAGTTGAACTTATTGATACAGCTTGTTCATTTGGACTTCTTTTTCCAATGTCTGTTTGCAACGTGGCACAACCAGAAAGGAAAATGAAGTAGCGTATCTGGAGCTGAGTTTGCTGGGGTAGATGCAGCAGATGAATCACGTGTTGTAGTTCCAGTTTGAGGTTGGCAAAGACTACCAACTTCCTGAGCAAAAACATTGCTGATTCTTGAACCATACCATTCAAGCTGAGGCAGTGAGGCTTCTTCTGCTCTGCCCCAGCATGCAGCGATCTCATTGAGGCAAGCAACTGTGTTTAGGACTCTGCAATAGCTTGTGTCATGCAGGAAGAGGTCACTTTGAAAGGGCGCATCTAAATCACCATGCACTGTGATTATACCCAGAGCTCTGTATCAAGATATTTAGTTTTCTCATTCCCTTGGTTTTCATAAAAAAAAAGCAGAACTGTATTTTCCCGAGGTTAGCAGTGTGCAATTAATGTGAAGTACAACACTTTTGCCTTTTTGAGCTATGCTCTTTTAGCTTCCCACAAAATGCGAAACAGCTTCTGTTGGATGTCGTGAGCTTTCTTCAGAACCTCGGTCTGTAACCTTTCAGTAATGGTTTGACAAAACATCTGCCCTTTGAACTGGAAAACTTAAAAAGCTAGTAAAAGTCCTAATTTTAGACAAGGCTTGAAGCAGGTCCAAAGCCTCATTAAAAAGAAATGTAGTGACCATTTGGACTGCAGACTGGCTGCCCCACTGCTGCCAATGTTAGTTACAAGGGGAAAAGCTCTGTGAGAGAGCTGGTAGCAAACGGCTCCTCCCTGCCTTCAGCTTTTTATAGTTTTCTCAGTTTAGCTGTTCAGGCTGAAACTTCCCATGCTGGGTCTGAAAATGTTAGTTGAAATGGTTCATCTGGCTCTGTAAATAAAGCTAGAAGGAAATGTCGTTTTGCTCACGGTAAACTCTTGGTGACCTTTCTTTTGAAAACGGTCCATTGCTCTCCATCTCCTCCATGGCCTTCAGAGCAAGAGTGTGAGCCTTGCCAGGAGGTCAGCTTCGGGACAAGGATGCGTCTTACTAATCTCCCATTAAAATTCACCCTAGTTTAGCTGCAGTACACATCTTCAGACATCTCTGACTCCGTGATTGGGGAGAAGAGGGCCACGCTCAGATATGATGAGGCTCGTAGTCTGGTGAGGCAGAGATTTGGCGAAGCTGCGAGGCATTTATCACTCTGGCAGTGTGAAGGAGGAAACAACCTCAATTGTGTGGAAGCTGCCTGGAAAGTCAGGGCAGGGTTGAAAGACAAGATTTGGAGAACTGGGACAATAGAGGGATGAAGGAAATTTCTCTGGCAAGAGGACTGACTGCATCTGAGATGAGACTGAATGATTTTAAACAAAGAAATTGGGCCGGGTTAGGAGAACTGGGTTTGTATGACTTGCTGGACAGGGAGCATTGGATCAGAGAGAATGTGAGTCAAGTACTGAGGAATGATGTTTGGGGCAGGAGCAGAAGCATGAAGAAAATGGCCTGAACATTAAGTAAATACAGTGTACTCCCTCCAGGGAAGGCTCAGAGCAAGGCTGGCAAACTCTTTCTTTTAGTGTGCCTAAAATTTGAAACAGTATTTCAGAAATGAAATCATAATTTTGGATTTGATATATCCAGTATCTACCCTTTATAATGTTTTTTGAAGTCGGAAAAGCTTTATAGGCAGACCTTTTGCCTTTGCAACTGTATACTGGGGCCTGCATGTCAATCTCAGTCTCTTTTTCTGCCTTTACATCTTTGTGCAAGGTCAGCTACTGAGAAGAAGGGTGGCAAGGCAGTTTGGTAATACCCACGCTTCCTGCTGCAGTGGGTTTCAGCAGCACCAGTTCTTCTGCCTCAGTTCAGGCATCTGTGGAGGGTCAAATTCCTGTCCTTTTGATGACTGCTAAAGGGTATGATAATAATAGGTTCAAGTTACTGCCAGGCAGTAGACATCAGAATTCAAATTTAGCTTAACAAAAACACTTTGGATTGGACTGTGCTGCTGCGTACTATTAAACAGATTAAATCCATTTTCTCCATAAAATTGTTGAGGGATGTTTATTTTCATGCACCCCTGCTGTATAGCTGTGTGCTTCAGAGCAGATTTTTCCTCTGTTTTTGTTTTCTGTGAGATCCGGACAGAAGAATCAAGTCATTTTTCCCTTGTCCTCTGGATGATCATGGAGTTGCATATTAGATTTACACTTGTGAATGGAAATCGTTTCCAAGTAGGCTCTGCTAATGCACATTTTTAATACAATATTATGAGTGCAACAATCCAGTTGGCCATAGATAGCTCAAATTAAGCCATTATAAATACAAAAGTTACAAAACGGACACCAGCGGGAGAACCAGAGGGACCAGAAAGAGGGATGAAGAGAGGAGAATGAATGGGAGAGGAAGAGGGAGAGAAAAAAAACAAGCTTTTCCAAGCGCCCCTGATGCAGAAGAGAAACCTTCACCATTATTTCTAAGACTAAAGGCACTGTCTTCTTGGGTTTAGAATGGATTGCTTTCCCTTTGTTTTTAAAAGAAACACTGCCGTAGCCTCAGTCTCACGTGAATGGTAAAAATGGAAAAAGCTATCTTTAAAAGACGAGAGAGAAGGCAAGGATGGATTTGTGCCAAAAGGAATGAATATTTTTAACAGTTTCATATTGCACTGTCTGTCTTTGGCGGTTCCTAAAATATTTTTTAACAATCAAGTAAATGGCCATTCTGGAGAAGTTTCCATTACTTCTTGAATATACTTCATTCATACGATGGCCTCAGCAGACAGATAACTGAGATTTGAAAAGACTCATTTTCTAGCTGCGATACGCAAGAGATCATTCATGGTTTACAATTTTTTCTTCTTTCTCGAGTGTTCTAGATCTTTATCACTTGTCTTATATCAAGGATATATCCTCAGCAACAGGCAAACTGACTTTACCACATCTAGTAAAATATTTCTGTAAGTTTATTAATCTCAGTTTGTTTCCATTTGATGCCTAGGATTTGCTCTGGTTTTCTGATCATGCTGTGTTCTATGCTTTGAAAGCCCTGGAGAGTGTTCAAAGAAGGGCAGCAAAGCTGGTGAGGGGTCTGGAGCACAGGCCTTATGAGGAGCAGCTGAAGGAGCTGGGAATGTTCAGCCTGGAGAAGAGGAGGCTCAGGGGAGACCTCACTGCTCTCTATAACTACCTGAAAGGAGGTTGTAGTGAACTGGGGGTCGACCTCTTCTCCTGTGTAACTGGTGATAGGACTAGAGGGAATGGCTTCAAGCTGTGCCAGGAGAGATTCAGGCTGGAAGTTAGGAAATACTACTTCTCTGAAAGAGTGGTCAGGCAGTGGAATGGGCTGCCCAGGGAGGTGGTGGAGTCACCAACCTCGGAGGTGTTCAAGAAATGTTTGGATGTATTGTTGAGGGATATGATTTAGTGAGAACTATTGGTGATGGGTGGATGGTTGCACTGTGGGGATAAAAGAGATGGAGAGCCCAGACCACTAGGTAGGAGAAGTTCCTTTTGCTTGTTTTCTACTTGTGGTAAAGTCATAGCTTGGTAGCTCTCAGTTTCTTTTGAAGTTGCTTATAGCAAATCCATCCACAAAACAGCATCATGCTCCTGCATGAAGGGAGCTTATGATCAGGAGGGGGAATGGCTGTTTATGAGGGTGGACAGTGATAGACAAGGGGGAATGGTTTAAAACTGAGACAGGGGAGGTTTAGGTTAGAGATTAGGAGGGAGTTTCTCACACAGAGGGTGGTGACGCACTGGAACAGGTTGCCCAAGGAGGCTGTGGATGCCCCATCCCTGGAGGCATTCAAGGCCAGGCTGGATGTGGCTCTGGGCAGCCTGGTCTGCTGGTTGGAGACCCTGCACATAGCAGGGGGTTTGAAACTGGATGATCATTGATGTCCTTTTCAATGCAGGCCATCTATGATTCTATAGTTAGGATGAAGAATGAATAATGCCATTTTAAACTAGGGTTTGCACTGAAAAAGAAAAAGAGCATGAGCATTATGAAGGCAAACCTTGAAGGACTGTGCTTTATAATGATCCATTCCTTGATTGAGTGAAGCCTTTTCTGGTTTACTGAGGGTAAACTACAAGAACAAGCACTAACTTCAACACCAACTCTGGTGAAGAAGCAGACCTTTTCTCTGTGTTGTTCTTTCCTTTCCTCTTCTGGCCTTGGAGAGAAATCCAAGCTCCTGAGAGAGGCTGAGATATTCTACCTCAGTTGACATGGGTAATGCGAGTGGTGAGTGGATGGGTGTGTTCATAGGATAAGTTCATTTGCTTGGCAGCAGTCCGGGTGATGGACTGAGGTGATTAACTGCAAGTCATTGACCGCTCAGTGGCCAAATCTTGCTCACATTTCACACTGGAGGTGGAAAATATGTATCAATGTCAGCCTTCCAATGTTCGTTCCTAGTATGATATAAAACTACGTGATGAACCAAACTTTCTTTGACCATCTGTGCCTCCAGCTGACAAGCAGGTTGTGGTTTAACCCAGCTCCAGTCCTTCTCTTTGCCCTTGGAAGCTGACGCCAGTGAGCAGAAGCTGAGTGGTAAGTCTGTGCAGTGTGGGTGGTGAGAGGTTTGTGCTGTAGGCACTGCCAGCCCTGTTGTAGGGCAAGGAGAGAGAGGGAGGAAAACATGACAGCACTCTGATCTGGGACAAGGCAGAGGTGACCATGTTACAATAACGTGAGCATGAGACAGCTTGCACTGGAGTTCCCAAAACAGACGGACCATCTCCCTGCTGCAGGTGCAGACCTTGGCATTTCCATATCCCCAGCAGCTGGCATAGGTCTGCTCAGAGCACGGACTTGTCAAGGCACAGTCACCACCTGGATGTAACAAGGAGGAGAACAGTGGCTACCTCACAGGTGCAGCAGGAGAGCTGGGCTTAGCATTCAACTGAGGGGCCATTCTGCCTCTCAGGAGGGCCCAGGTTAGGCACTATCCTGGCTTCCTGACTGGCAGTAAGGACACAAAATAGAGAGCTTAGGAGTAGCTGTTGAAGATGTGGCAGGAACCAGTGCTAAGAGATTCCAGGCACTCCAGCCTTGTGTTGCTGTGTATGCATGGTGCTGCTGCTAATCTCTATAAAAGACTGCCACATCCTCTAGAATTCACTGTCACCTTGTGTTACACTGGCAAGGCTTTCATCCTCATTGTTTGATTAAAAATTAATGTGAAATTTGCAAGAACTGGCTTCTTAGTTGCTTCATAGAAGCCCAGGGTGATCTGGGTGTCAACAAAAGGTAGCTGGCTCTACCCTGAAACTGTGCATTTACTTTCCTGTGCCAACCAGGGCAGCAATGCTGTTTCTCATACACCTCATACCTCAAATGCACAGCCAAAGCTTTCTATGTGGACTGTCTGGAAGTTTCTGTAAATGAAGCGTGTGGGCTATTTATGCCTGTCATAATGAGTTCTAGCAGCTTCTAACTTCTGATTGTTGAAAGGTCGCTTCTTTGTCAACAGCTCCATGCCCAACCTGCATTCCACCATCCAAGGAGCATGGCGTACAATACAAGATCAAGGCACAGTGGCCTTCTGTGGCTGAACGTTTGAAAAGCTACCACGTGCCCACTCCACATCTTCCTAAAGGAGAAAGGCATCTTCCACACTAATACCAGGACTAATACTTGGTTCTAATTGTTTTAGCTAAATAATCAGAATCACAAACATTATGCAGCTATAAATTCAAGCAAATCTGATCTGCCCTACCACCATCCTGACTCCCTTGTACACAAAGCCTCATAGAGTTCCAATTCTCTTATCTTTGTAATGCTTGAGATGTTGTGTGTGTGTTTTTTTTTTCTTAAAGTCTTTTAGAGTTGCTTGGTATTTACAATCTGTAGGGGAAACTCATTCAAAAACATTATGAGACTGGCTTATCTTGAAATCAGACTGGTGTCTGATTTCTGAGCATTGGTTTGCTTTTTGTAAGGCAAATTGATGAGGGCACAAGAAGGCTTTGCAGCCTGAGCTTTGGAGTTTATAAACCTCTGGCAGGGTAAATTGGAGAGTAGGATAAAGTGGCCTCCCTTCTACTGCCAGAAAAGAAAAAGGGGGGGGGGGGGGGGGGGGAAGTGGAAAAATTGCATCAAAACTCCCAATAAAGAGAGTAAAGGAATTCAGGATTGTGAGCTGAGTTACCAGCAGAAACATATTATCCTGTGCTTAAAAGGTAGTTTCTCCCTTAGGACTCAAGTGTGCTTTGGTGCAGTCAGAAGGTAAATCAAAAACTATCACAAAGTTTATGTGTAGTGAGCACATGGGTAGATGTGACAGTAGGGAACAATAAACAGAGCTCTCTGGCAAGCAGTCCTCATAGGGATTTGCCAAATAATGGGGTAACCTATCAGGGTGCCGTGAAGGCTGGTGGTTCAATGAGTGGGCTGGGCAAGGCCCACTGGCATCCCACTGGGAGCGTGGCAGTGGGGCACTGGGGCAGCCCCAGGCATCTGGCACCCCCCTGAGGATGGGGACAGGTTTGCCAGGGGCCATGGCTAGGCAGGGCAGGGCTGTGGGGAGATGCTGCCCATCTGCTGCTCTGCTGCCGCCTTGCTAGGGAAGGGGTTGACAGCCTGGAGCTGGTGTGTGGGCCTGAGCCTGGGCCTGGGCAGGGACAGGTGAAGTGGTGGAGCCCTTGGGGCCATGACAGGAAGCATCTGAATCAGCCTACTTGGATTTTCAAATAGACTTTTAATGAGGTCTTTCAGCGTAGATTCCTAGGGAGCCAGAGATAAGAGGGAAAAGTCTTTCATGGAGAGATGATGAGATGGAAGGTAAAAAAAAATCTAAATGCTAGTCATAAATGATCAGTTCTCACAATGGAGAGAAGTTACCAGCCTTCCAACATATTCATAAATATGCTGAAAAGGGACTGATTAGTGAGGAGTAGCACATTTTTTACAGTACTGCTGGTACAGATGAGCAACAGCAATGTGAAAACCACAGAAGTGAGTGAGAATGTGGCAGATCAAGCTCAGTGTGAATGGAAGCTGCCACATGGCGAGTAGGAAACAAGCTTCTGGCTTTATGAGCACAGCACTGGACAACTGTGGCCACTCAAGAGCAAGGTCTTGAAATGCTGACAGAAAATTCCTAACATGATACCCAGCAGTCAAAAACGCAGCTCTGTATCAGGAGCTGCTCAGTCCCTGCATCTGATTTGGTCCCGCCTCGGGTGTGCGGTCTCCCCACCATGAAAAGGATGCACCAGAGCTAGAAGAGGATCCAGGATGGCTGATGTGTGTGGCATCACAGCGTGGGTTCAGATGCCTCGGTCCAGAGAAGGGATAACTGGGTCACTGAATCATGAAAAGCTTCAGGAATGAAGGGAAATGAACATATACCATTGCACTTACTTAGAAGTAAAATCTAGGGGGCATAACATGAAGCTAGCAGGTTGTGGATTCAAAGCAAACTGAAGTAGCTTTATGCCTGCCATGTATTAAGGCCTTGGACTCTTGCCATAGGATGCTGTAGATGCCAAATGTTCACATCAGTTCAGGAGAAGAATGGACAAGTTCATGGAGGAGAAGTCTTTGTGCAGCTATTAAATATAACAGACAACCTCTGGCTCAGGAAATGCCTGCGGCACAAAGTGTTGGAGCCTGGCAGACTATTCTGGGAAAATATGCTTGCTCTATTCTTACAATTCTCTCCAGGCATCTGTTTTTTGGCTACTGTCAGATAGACCATTTAGCTACACAGGCCTTTTGTCGGCGTCTGTTTCCATATTTCGATATTGTCTCAGCCTATCCTTGACAAAGAACACACATTTACTTCCCAGTTGCAGTACCATAAGAGTTTCTCAAAGTCCTTCAATCTAAAGATTTTTGGCACCCTCTTTTCCAAAATGCTTATGCTCCAGAGTGCAAAACCCAGTCTGGTCAGGAGCAAACATTCTTCTCTACTGACTTTCATGGAAGTAGGCACTGGAAATTTTCCTAGGGGCTGGGTACCCTGCTTATTTAGGCACTATTGCTGCAGGAGTGCAACAAAGGTGTCTCTGTATTTGAATCAAAAAGGATACAGGTGCTTTGCTTCGTAAGTCATAATATGCCTGGCTTAATGTTATGTTTCTGTGTAGTTTTTCCCAGTGCACGTACAACTAATTTTCTTTCTATCTCTTGCCTACTAGCCCCTGAATCAAGAGGAAGCCAAGTTGGGCTTCTGGACTGTTGGTAAGGGGACTCTCAGAATGTGGAGATTTCCTTTCTGAATGCCATTTGCAGAACTTGTGGTAACCTGTGAGGTTCCAGAGGTGGAGCCAGGGACTGGAGGTCGAGCCAAGGGCTGTCCTTAAAGCCAGTGGAAATAACACTGTGTAAATATTTGTTGCAGAAATCTCATGGGTCGAATAGTAGCTAAAAAAGAGACTAAGAGCAAGAGAAGTCCAAATAAAAGATGTGATCTGACAAACATGAATGCAAAAGAAATTCCTACCTGTTCTGTGCCTCAGCGCTGTAACAATGTTTGGTGCATGAGCCATGAGTCAGTTCCGATAGCTCTATGGTGGAGTCTTGCAAACTTTTCAGATGCAGTGCTGTGACAATGCCTTAAAACAACAGTGATTACTTTTAGTTTTCAGTTTCACTGCTCCCCATTATCTATGAAGGAACCTGATGCAGTGAAAGGCTGCCTGTTACTGAGCTCAAGACAAAGGCAATGGAGAAATAACTCTTCTCGGTATCTTAAAGACCCATTTGAACAGAACAGGTCAACAAATCCATTAAAAATAAGAAACAGACTTTGCTTTCCCCTTTCTCCTGTAAAGGTGTCTCTTGTAGCAGATCTGGTGTAAGCTGGCAAATATGTCTCTGCTCACATCTGCTTGAAAGAGAGACTGGCTGAAGGGGAGCATTTTGTACCCTGCTGGACTCCCACAAGTGGGGAAGTGAAACTGAAGTAGCCAGTCACAAAGACACTCTGCTTTTTAGGTCTCTCTCCCCCCTGTCATCTATAAGGAGTAGTTGGTTACCCACCCCCCACCCCACCAGCCAAGAGATCTTGATTCCTTTAAAATGGCTGTGCTGTATCTTCTTAACTGACACTAGAAATTGCCTGCAGCAAATGCTCAATCAGAGAAATGCCTCTGCTTCCCTTTATTTGCTTTTAAAAGCAGCTATCAGTTGTTCTGATAATTTCACACACAAGAGGCCATATAAGTGCAGCTTACTGATCAGTCAGTTGTTTAGCAGTATTTAAACAATTGGCTCTGGAAGCCAGGGCACGACCAGTGAACAGATTGGGTCCAAATTACAGTCACCAAGCAGCAGTTCACGGCTGTGTAACTCCTAGACTGGCCAGAAGGAGGCAGGAATGCTGTTCAAATCAGCAATGCGCAGTCCCTTCTCTCTTAAAAGCTTTTGCTTACTACTGGCCCTGGGCCCACACAAATACCCAAACACAGCAAGGAATATAAACTCACAAGGGTCTCAGCTTTCATAATATGACTAAGTTGTTTTGATTTAAGAGTGCTGTTCTTGCCAAGACTGGAAAAAATAAGTCCATTCTCTTCACGGCTGGATGTCAAAGTACACCAAGGTTTTCAGACAAATGCCCCAAATGCTCTCACTTAGAGACTGGACCAAGACTTGAATGCTGGAGAACTTAACTCTTTCTTTGATATCGTGCTTAGGGGAACCTGTAGAAAAATAAGGAAGACAAGAGCAGGTTAAAAGGTTTATTTATAGGTTAAAAATGCATCTAAATAAATGAGGGATCATTCCTTTTTTTTTATCATTCTCTTCTGAGGCCAAAATACACGTCCATTTATTCAAGGCGCTGTTAGGTAAGGTGCAGAGCATTGGCAATGCTTGAAAGCAAAGTAGGAGGATGGACAGTGACACTGCAGTAGGGTCAAGTCCTTGCTTTGTGCATGGCTGAGATCATCCATGCATTTTACAGAGAAAACAGAGAGAGAAAGAGAAGTAAAAGTGCATGGAGAACTACTGTGTTGATTTTAGAGCACTAAGGCACTATTTGTAATACACCTGGATTTCTCTTAAAGTTCTCCATGAAAACTGCCTGCAGTCCTGCGATTCTTCAGTGCAGTTTGTCCCTTACTACACAGGACATGGATAAAACATGTAAGCAGCCATGCTGATTCCTAAACATGTTCTGTGTCTTCTCTAGGATCATCAATAACTAGTCTGTGCTAGGTAATCTCAGCCTGCTTTTTTTTTCTCTTTGATTCCTAATATGATGTTGTTCCTGTAATGTCCTTACAGCTTAACATAAACGTAGGCTCATATTGCAGGAACTCATTGAAGTATGGAGCAGCAGTTTGCACAGAGACCTGTCACCAAGTTGGAATCCACACATTTTTGTATTCCTGGCACACTTTTCAGCTTGTACTTATCCCCTAATAGTTTCAAGAAAAGTGTTAGACCAAGGGCTCAATATATTTGTCCAAACATGGGTATTCGATGCCATGACAGACATGCTGTGCTGTCCCAGCCACCTACATTGCTGGCAGGGTGAGGCAGGCCCTGAGGAAGACTCCTGCCCTTCAGGAGGCAGGCAGGTGCTCTCAAGTATCACCAATGGCTTGAGATATCCTTACCCAAACACACTTCCTAAAGTTACAGGGAAGATCTCTGTGAGATCCCTCAGGCTTTTCGCTGGGCCGCTAGGCTGGATATGGCTCTGGGCAGCCTGCTCTGGTGGTTGGTGACCCTGCACATAGCAGGGGGGTTGAAACCAGATGGTCATTGTGGTCCTTTTCAACCCAGGCCATTCTATGATTTTGTGATTCTATGACAGGCTGTGCCGGCAAGTACAGAAATGGCTGTCACATGAGCCTGTCTGCACCCCGTAGTGCTGGCTGCCATCATTTTTAAGCAAATATTTACTCTTACAGAAAGGACAGTTCAGATTTCCTTTTCGAAACCAAAATGTTTCTGATGTTTAAATTAAAAATATATATAATATATATATATATATATATATATATATATACATATAAAGTCAGACATCCTAGCTGTTGCTGCAGGTCGGGTAGGCCCCTCTCAGGGATGTGAATGAAGGAGTCATCTGAAACCACCGCACTGGCTCTGTCCCCAGCTGAAGGGGAGGGGATGTTGAGTCATAGTCTGGGAATCGCTGAGGATATCCTAACACCTAAAATAGCCACGGGGACACAGCTCTGCTCTGTTCTTGGTCCTGCCATTTAGCTGCTGAAGAAAAAGCATCTCGTGCAGAGCCTGACTTACAGGAGGAAATGTGGAGCTGGTTGCACCTTGCAGCTGGGATACGGCTCCTCTGCAGCACTGCCCAGGGGTGCTTTATGTCTCAGTGTGCTTCTGAGGGTGCTGCGAGGGATGGGGCCTGCAAGGCCTGCGGCCCAGAGCCCAGTGTTTTTTTCCCTTTTTTTTTCTTTTTTCCTCTCATTTTTTTTCTCTTCTGCTTCTACAGAGGTTTTCATGTCCAGCCTTATTTTTTCATTTCAAATATGCACGCGTTCTTTTCACCAAACAGACACTCTAAAGGTCTCTCAGAAATCCTTGATTTCTCCTAGTTTTTCTCTCAGCAAGCCATACTAGGAAGATTTAACCATAACCCATTAATGGCACGCATGAAAAAGGAGTGAGAACGTTGCTTTCCATGATTTCAGACTATTGAATGATGAAAGCTACCTGCAAAATGGTACCACTTTCTGTAGCTACAACGACTGATGGATCGTTTGCAAGTAAGGGCTGGTTTGCGTGGAAAAATCTGGTGGCTGGTGACAGCATGAAACTAATTTACTTTTGTTTCGAGCATGAGTGCCTTCCTGTAAAGCAGTGCTCCCAGTTTGTCGCCCAAGGTGAATGATTCATATGAAAATGATAAATGTTTGTGTTGAATTGTGGCGCGTGTGATACTCCCTGAAAGCAGAATCAGTTATAGTTGCTAAGCAACAGCACTTATTTCAAAAGAAAAAAAGTAGGGATGCCTTCTGCATCCTCATAACGTGCAGGAAGAGTATCCCCTTTTATTCTGTCACAAGGAGGGGTTAATGGGTTTATTCTGCAGAGAGAATTTCCCATCTCTCTTCTTCCAGCCTTCCTAATGAGATCTCCTAATGAACAAGATTATCAAATTGCCATTTCACTTAAGTAGTAGAAATAACCCTAAATGAAGCCACGCATTGTCACAACAGAGTTGGATTAAAAGCTGTGACTGCTACAACAGCCCGTTCCCAAATTGGGCAGTTTACTTCATTAGGAAAAATCACATCACCCCTTACAAGACACCTTATGTTTAAAATGCCAAATTATACAATTACCAGATAGCATGTATAATAACTGTAAGAAGCATTCTGTGTGCATGGCTCCTAAGTGTTTGTGACAGTTGTGAAAATTAGATTCTGCTGTTTGCATTTCTTCCATCTCGTAAAGCTGCTCTGTGGGCTTCTGCTACCTGCATCTGGCTGAGAAAGACACCCCCGATGAGACAGGGGAGACTTCTTCCTGACCTGATGTCTGCAAGCAGTGGTCCTTGGGCTGACCTTTGCTATCTGAACAACCTTTCCTCTGCTGAAGATGTGTTGGCATGCAGCGAGCTGTTTCAATTCCTCATATCCCAAAGAAGGATAGTTTGGTTTTATCAAATTCACCCAGATGCAGGCAACTCGAGATGAGAACATGGTAGTTTTGCTTCCAGTCAGTGAATAGTATGCGGTTCTGTATCATGAGTAACTGCATCTTTTTGCAGAACTACGTGAAGTTTCGTAGTAATAGGGGCGCACAACTCATTGCTCACCCAGTGTGTGAAAGGAGCATACGCAGTACATGCATTTATCTTCATCAGGTATCCAAGCAGTGGCATCAGTTAGCGTCGCAATTCTTGATTTTGCGACAATGCTGTTATATTTCCTTATAGCCTGAGCAGACTCACAGTACGGAGCGCTATCTCATACTGAGGCATGCTGTTACTTCTTGGCCTACTATTATTGATAACATCTGTCTCGTTATTATAATCTAGCTCTCTGCTGCACTGGCAGCCAAGAAATGTGGTGGTTGCATTCTTGAAAAAAAAAAAAAAACAACACAAAACAAACCAGCCTTTTTTAGATGAAACTATTTGAATCTCCATGAATTGTGAAATGAGATTAATTGCACCGATGCAGAACTAAAGAACTTTAAAAACAATTTTAAATCGTTTTAAATGTTGGGATTTTATTTTTTTTTTAATCTTGGGTTGGATACAACCTGTGTTGCATTCCCTTCCTCCTGACCTGTCCAACCTCTCTCCAAAAATGCCTCGGTTCACTGTTCAAACAAAAACACTTAAAAACAATTCAACGAGATGATCGCAGCTTCCAAATAAAACATTTGGAGTTCATCAGCATGTATCATTTCACTGGTTTTAGTATGATTCATTTGGATGTATAGTTCCACTCTGTGAGCACTTCTAAAATTGTTTTCTCGTAGTTCAAGATAAAACAAAATCTGAAGCCTGCAGTGTTTTACAGGAATATGGCATTTGAACATTTGTGTTTGCTCTTTCCAGAAGATGTAGCTTTACCACTCACTGTTCCTTTTGTATAGATGGCAACCTGTAACACCTCTGTGAGCATTTGGATATACGCAAGGGCAGCTCCAAAAGTAATGCTTCCTGTTTTATTGTGTTGGCCCACAACTTTAGAGGTAGATGTTGGTGATATGGCAGTAGAGATAGATCCTTCCAATCAATATTCCAATGCAGGTTGTTGCATGAGTGATTGCAGCTGAGGGGCAGTCTAACAAATTGGTGTCTGATGTGGAGGTGTATATAAAGCAAAGGCCTGTCACTGAATTCCTCCACATGGAAATAATAATAATAATAATAGAATCCCAGGATCATTGAATGGCTTGGGATGAAAGGGACCCCAAAGATCATCAAGCTCCAATCCCCCTGCCGCAGGCAGGGCCACCAACCTCCACATGTAATACTAGACCAGGCTGCCCAGGGCCCCATCCAGCCTGGCCTTGAACACCTTCAGGGATGGGGCGTCCACAGCCTCTGGGGCAGCCTGTGCCAGCACCTCACCACTCATAGTAAAGAACTTCTCCCTTGATATCCAACCTAAATCTTCCCTCCTTCAACTTAAAACCATTTCCCCTTGTCTTGCTATTATCTACCCTTTCAAAGAGTTGAAAATTGCACCTATTGACATTCACTGACACTTACTGAATGTTTATGGAGACCAAACAGCTGATGAAAGATGGATTTGTATTGGCAACAGTTTCCTAGCAATGATGCTATCACAGTAGCCATGAAACGCTGGGTCACCTCTGCTGGTGCAAATTGTTACATGCATGGCACGTAGGCTCTTGTTCATCACTGGCCAAAATGCATAGCTAATGGTTTTGAGTATGCTGAAAAATAGTGTTTTGGAGCCAAGAATTTGCTCTGTCAAATAGCGTTATTGTGCTCTTCGTATCTGTTGGTTGTAGTTTCCACGGAAATAAACAGAAGGCATTACTTCTGGAGTGACCTACATACGAGTAAGTCTTACAGAAAGGTCAGTGGGTAATCGTTCTGGTAGCCTGAAGCAATAATAGGAAACTGGATCAAAACTGCAAGATTTTGCATGTTCCTGTAGACTGTAATCCTTTCACTGCGATCCTGATCCCTGCTAGGTCAGCGGAGAGCTTCCTAACCATCCTGGCTTCCTAACTATCCTGGCTTCTCTTGGAATTTGCTAATAAAACCTATTCATTGAATGTAAATCTCTCGGAGTGAGGGCTCAGTCAGACAAGGCGGGCAGAACACCCGGCTGGGGCCGGCCCCGCTCCGGCCCCTCTTCCTCCCGGAGGGATGCTGTCAGGCCGGCTTTGCTGGGCAAGAGCTCCGCCTAAGGGAGCAGGGCTGAATTCCTTCCTGAGGCAACGCAGCGGTGTAGTGCGAGGAGGGGAAAAGCCGCCAGGGTTTCTCATTCTCCACATGAGAAAGAAAAGGTCTTTCCGTGCTGTAGCGGGTCTGTTTCTGAATGACACGGTATATTCTTTCCTGTTTTAAGTTTCCCTGAGACTTGCGAGAGCTAGGAACTGCTTTGACTCCGTTATCCTCTGTGTGGATAACTGCTCGTGGTCGCTGCCATCACCACCAGCAGCAGTCTCTGCACCATTCCCCCCCGCAGTGTTCCTGAAGTAAACATCTCCATAATAGGTATGACAAAAGCTCCCTAGGGAAGAGAAGCGTGTATTGTCACACGGGCATGTTTCCTTAGCTCGCTTTCAGCACTGTCAGAGTTATGTCCTTGCAGCGGTGCGATTAATTGCCGGCCCTTAGCACGATGAGCGCACCCCTACTGGGCTGCCAGCTGTCAGGATAAGCTCACCGAAGCACAGAAGTGCTTCCCTGCCTCCATCTCACCTCTCCTATCCACTGACCACCTCAGGAAGATGCAAGACCCGGGTCTCCCTGCCCTGCTTGTGTTGTGAAGGGCCTTCCTGTGCAGCTAACGGCATTGCCTTAATTAACCCAACTTGAAGAGGGCACCGTGCAACAGCAGAATCAAATGAATGTTCTTTTTCATGAACAAATTGCAGGCAATTTGGCTAGTGGAATTGCCTGTGCACCTGATATTCAATTACATCAGGCTCTAGAGAAGAAAACACTTATCAAGCAAATTGGATATCATTTTGCTGCTCCTGGAGCAGCACACATAGCTGCTGATGTGCAGTGGGAAGTCGTGGCGCAGGGGAGGAATGGGCTGCTGGTTTCTTACAGGCTTTCACAGCAGTGTCCATCCTCTGTTCTGAGCTTGGAGAGCACAGGCAGAGCAAGTGCCATCTGACCAAAACTTCTTTCTTCTTTTGGTGGTGGGGAATGAATTCTGTGTCCTGACTGAGACAATCCTGCTGTGATGTGAGGCAGTCCAAATCCCAGACATTCAGCTGCAGCCCCTACATCAGACAACAGCTTGCCATACACGTTCGTTTTACTTTATAGACCAGCTCACCTGGTGCTGTGTCATTTCTCTGTACCTAAGATTGTTCTCATTACTTTGTAGTGATCTAATCCTCTTTTCAGGTGAAATGACTGAGGATTGCACAGGATACTGTGCCTTACTGAGTTCAGATTTTCTTCAGGTACTGGGGATAAACAAATGTGTGCGTATATTCTGGAAGCCCAGTCCAGGACTCATGAGGAGCTCCTTGGTCATCAAATAAGCTGATGTACTTGCGGTCTGCAAAAATTGAACTTTGGCTTAAAGATATTGCCAGTAAAGGGGGCTCCACTGTGGGAAGTTACCCATTCTCCTCTTATCTGCATGTAGTGTTGCCCACATTATCACTATTTAGTTCTCAAATGCCAATTTAGAACAGCTGATCTATGGGGGAAAGAGAGGAAGGCTGCAGCAGCCCCAGTCCTCCAACACTGCTGTCTCTCATTGTCCTCTAATTTCTCTCTTCTTCTGAAGCTCAAGCTCCATAGGAACAAAGCAGGCTTTGAGCACTGTGTCTGATAGAAGAACAGACTTTCAATGCCAGAGCATCCTTTACAGTTCTGGTATAATAATTTTGATTTCTAGAGAATTAATGTTAAGTAGGCTGAAATAGCCGCAAAATAGCCTTTGCTTGACGTAACACAAGTATTTCACTGTACCAAATTGGGTAGCATACAGAAGGCTGGAGTTTTTGTTTCTTGGCAGATGTTGCTGAGACCTTCTGAGCTCACTGTAAGGGGGACAGCTGATGCTCTCCCTGACACTGGGAGATGGCTGATGTGGATTTTACCAAGTAAGCTAGAGGGAGAGTTATCTGGGTTAAATCAGCTAGAGTTGTGCTCTGCTTTTCACCACCAAAAGTCATTTTCATGCCATCATTACATTCTTTCAGGTTCGTGTGTTTTAACCCTTCAGCTTCCTCCAGAAATAACAGTCAGCCATAATGGGTGGTTTCGCAGTGCACACACAGAATCTTGGAGTACAGTGCTGCTTCTGTCTTCTCATGCTCAGAAACAGAGAGCCACTCTGGGCTTGGGAATTTCTGAGTCTTCTTTAAATAAGCCTTGCACGTAAGTATCCTGTTTTGTTTTATTTTGTAAAGGCTCTGCAGAAAAATGTAATATCTCCTACTTAATATTTCTCTCTTCTACTCTAACTTGTCCTTTAAATAACAGTTTGCAGCTCGCAGGCATTAATCTGTGGGCTTCTGAACTGCAGAAGAGGACAACAGAAATGACTGCTCACAAATAGAGTTATACCCTTTTCCAGATACCATCAAGGTTTGTTTATCTAACTCACAGATGAGACCAAGGTTATAGTTTGTATACCCCTGCGGGAAAATTGTTATTGTTTTTATAGCATATCTTTTAACATATTGCACATACTGCCCCTTAAACTGCAAGCACATACAGCAGAAGTGTGTATCAGGGCTGTAATTTCCACTCACTTGAGTGCACATCTTGTGCAAGTACTCTATCAGCATGTCCCCTTCCCCAGTGTGCCCATGCTCTTCTTGAAGAATCGTTTTCAGTTTACCTATCAGTAAGTGAAAAGGGGTTCTCTTTTATGCAACCAGAAGAATATTGGATAGCAGCACACTCTTGCTCTGAGGGTTAAAATGGTGCTACTGCTGCCTTCTGTGTGCCATAGCAGCACCACAGGCTGTACTTCTGCAGAGGAAGCTTATGCAAGAGAATGAAAGGTTACAGAGAGGAGCCAAAGTGCTAATGTTTCTATGATTAATAATCACCTACTGCCTGTTCCACATTACCAAATGCTACTGAACATAATGATACCTTCAGTGTAATGAATTTCCCGCAGCTCATCTGAAAATCTCTTTATCTGGATGTGTTGGCCATCCTCCACTTTGGCTGAGCAGAACTGTTTCGTCATTGGGAAACCACTCGAGAATTCAAGTTGAATGGGACAAAAGGAAAAAACAAAAATCCCAGAGAGCAAACGGCAGCTCAGTTTGAAAGAGACTTCATGTATGCAGAGAAGCCCAGGCTGGCAAAAGTGAAAATGCTGCAGCTCTGGTATTTCTGTGTAAAATACAGATGTCTGCTTTTCAGGGAAGGCTTTATAAAAACCCAGAATTTATTTTATACCTTCAAAGCAGGCTTTAAAATCATAATCACTGCCTTCATATTTCTTTTCAAGATCCTGCGTACACCTACAGTTACTATTTATGTAATAGGGAAATAACTTCATCTTAGTCTGTTTTTAGGTTTGAATATACAGCCTTAGGATGACCCCCACCCCCCGGAATGTTCCCCCCGTAAAACATTTGTGTTTGAATGTGTGCAGCAGAAACAGGATTTCAACACGCTGGTGTGTTTCTGTGAACCTTTTCCTGGAAGCAGTGAGCCTGTTTGGCTGAATCTGTGCACATCTCACTACACTCAATACATTTACTTATTGAATTAATTGACTTCAAACAAGCGTCGAATATGAGATCCATGTTTAGTAAAAGTGTAATACTATCCTAATGCTACATTAAGGGTGAGGGGGATTTGGGTAAAGAGAAGCAAAGGGAGTGAAAAGTCATTGGGCGAGCAGGAATGGACACCTCCATTCCTGTTTTCCTGTATCCCTTTGAATTGTTAACTTCCTTTTCCTGCACTGCCTTGGCCAATAACCAGCTGAACTAAAGAGGTCTGGAGCTATGCCCATGAGTTCTTCAGCTAGATAATGGCTCATGCTCTCAGTGTGCTTGCATGTGTGATTTGTGTGGGTGGGCTTGGAGGGTTTTTGATTGTTTTGTAAATATACAATTGCCAACCTTGCTTGAAACTCAAGAATGGAATTATATGAATATATATATATATATATATACACACATGTATATATATGTGTATATATATATATATATATATTTAAGAGTAGTCAGGCAGCGGGCATCAAAAGATCCTCAACTACAAATGGAAAGCACATATGAGACAAATTTTGTCTAAAAATGTTGAAAACCAGAACAGGCCATTTTTCCAAGGACAGACTGGCACTGCTAAAAAAAAATGCCCTGCAACCCAATCAACAATTTTCTGCTTTCTTTTGTGTGATTGAGGCTTACAGTGAAGGAAGTTTCTGAATTCAGGTGAAGATAACCAAGATGCTACTCACTGGCCCTTCTTGCAGTTGATGGAGATTTTTGCATGGCTGGAAGATAGTGTCATGTGCACCATGGGCTTCAGAATTGTCATGTGCTATCTTGCATCGCATCCTGAGGGCATAAGATACATTGTGCTGTGGACCACGGTAAATACTGTACATGTGGCAGAAAGAACCACTGTCCATCGGATGCAATATTTAAACAGGATTAAAGCCTCTAAAAATGCCCCAGTTCTTTCTATGTGTTCAAAAAGCTGCTCTGTAGTATAATTAAGTATTAATGCTTCACCAAAAATACATTTTCTAAACCTGGATGTGCTGATCATCCCAAGTGTATTTTAAATAATCTCTGTCCATGTATTTTTCACCTGAGGTGTACATTTAAAAGTGGTTTCCATCTTGTGGTGTTGACATCTGGGAATCTTTATGACAACTTATATGAATACAGAATCAATAATGTGGTTCCTCTCGGTGATGTTCTTATCTAGAAAGATATGTAGGAAGCATTATTCACCCCGTGGTCAGCGCAGGTTCCTCATTTTCAAACAAACTATAAGTAAAGAGACCATCAGAAGCCAAAAATTGAATTACAACTCATCTTGAAGATGAATTGCCCTGCCTTCCGAAGGATTCATTATTATATCATACGTGAAGAAGAAACAAAGAAAATGGGGAAGGGAAGGGAGAAGTCAATATGGAAATACAAAATGCAATTACAAAAGGACTGGGAATCTGGAGGCATCTATATGTGGGCTGGCCTATACCCTACTCAAAAGAAATGGATGTCTTGTTGATATGGAAAAAAACTTTTTCAGGCAACTCTGCAGTTTGAGGCATACTGCAAATTGGAGGGCAAGGGCCACACAGCAAATCAGGTTTGTAGGTTCAGTGTTCTCTGACAGCTTCACCTCAAAATGAATTTCCACTTTGTAAAGGGATGTGATTTAATAGCTTGCGTTGGTTTTGCATGGAAATGTATTTTATAATAGAATGTGTAGCAAGGTTTCATTTCTGATCTGCTCAGAACTAGAGGAAGAGCTTTATATAGTGTTACAGAAGCAGTGAATGAAGAATTCTTAGAAACAATTCTTTAAATCCTTGAATTAGTTTTGTGGCATGTAAGTTGTTCAAAAGATTTTTTATGACAAATGGCCTTACAGCCTCCAGGACAGAAAGGGAAAGCATAGCAGCATGATCAATACTTCTCAGTTAAAGAAGGAATTGAATGCTGTCCTCCTGTGGCAGAGGACAGAGCTAATGATGGAGCTGCTGGGTGTCTCATCTTTCACGGTTTTGCTTGTCATGCCCAATCTGACAGAGAAGCTTTGAGAGTATCTCCTGCAGGTGGCTCAATATGAGAAGGAGGGAGAGGAATAGCGACCTGCAGTTTATGGTGGCAATTACACATAAGATTTGCTGTGTTGCTCTTTGTAAATGATGAGATTTGGGCAACTCTCATCAGTGGGACCTTCATGGCAAAGGCTGAAGTGACTCACATTCCTGGTGTGACAGCTGAATGTAAATGTTTTAGACTTGTATTACAAAGACAGGAAGGACTTATCTACCCAGTGGGGCAGTATTTTGGTACCTGAGATAATTAGCGGACTCTCTCAAAGCTCATTATGAGCAAATCAGGTTACCTTCACCACAGATGAGTCTCAAGGTTTAGTGCTAGGACCAGGGATTTTCCTACAGGCAGGTGTGAGCCATGCAGCTCCCTGCCGTGAGGGTGGGGGGAGGTGGGGAGGACAAATGGCTGTGGCAGAGTGCACAGGAGCTGCAAACTGCCACACTGAAGTCTGTTGTCTCCCACAGAACAGAGCCTGTGCATCAGGACCAGCAGCCACCAAGTCTGGGATAAATCGGAGCAATGGAAATTATGTGTAAAATGCAATGCATGCATACAGAAAATCAAAATATGTTCTCAAAATCAAAATTGCACCCTCCAATCATAGCCAATGCCAACACACACTGAGACTGTTAATTACATCCCTGTTAAAGTGATGGCTGCTATGTATACTGAGGCCAATAAACGGTCAGGAGAAATATGGTTTGAGCTCAGTTCACCTGATTCCCTCCTTGGAGCTAGTTCAGATGATCCAGGACACTGGAAGGCTGTGTGATGGCCACATGCATGGGCCACCCTCAAGAGACCCAATGCATCTAGCCACTTCTGCTCTCCTGCTCATGGTAAAGCCAGTTGTACCGGTGGGGTCAGGAAGGACGTGTCCCTAGGTCACAGCTGGGTGCTGAGCAGGACTGTCTAGGTGTATCAGGGCCCACACCCTTCAACTCTTTTCCTGATAATCAAGAAGCCTCAAACAATGGAAGAATTCCTGTCCTCCCATGGGTCACTGGCACAGGCTTGTTCCTGCCTCCTTGCACACTTTTCATTCAATTAAAGAGGAGTGGAAGTTACAGTAAGTTTTCCACTTTGAGACAGCTGGAGGATGTCTTACAAAGGAAGCATTTCCTGCATGCAGGAATGCCATTTGCTCTTGCCAGGATATTCTCCACGATGGAAAGCTTCTCCTAGACTTGAGTAGGGGAATGGTCAGTGGATAGTAAAAGACCCTGCATGTGTATATTCCAACACTGCAGTGAACACATGATTCATGCTGTGCCCAATGCTGACATTGCTTTCCCCACCAAGAAATGGTAGAAGGGACAGGCAGTGTCTGAAACCTGCGAATGCTTTGGAGATGCCTGTGATGATTTGCAAACAGATTCAAGGGTAATAGCCGATCAATGCCGTTTCGCCACCTGTTTCCTCTTGGCACTAATCCCAGCCTACCGCAGCCTTGTCTCAAGTGGCATCTGCTGGGATTATTTCATGTCCCCCCGCCGTCCCCCACCTCCCTGCCCAGACATGACCTCTCCCATTCTGCACAGAGATTTGTTCATCATCCTCACAGAGCATTTATTGAGTTTGCAGAGCAAAAAAAGGAGGCTGCACTCCAGCCACCACGGCTCTCTCCTGTTGCCAAAGGGCTACGTGCAAAGAAGACCACTGGGCAGTGAGCAGCTTCCTTCTCCAAAAAAGTCTTGTTGCAAGTAATTTTCCTTCTAGAGGTGCCACTGCACTTTTCTTCCCATGGGGCAAGATGAACAGGTGTACAAATGAAATGGAAAAGGCAGAATGAGACTTGGCAAACAGCAGCCTATTCCACTCAGTTGTGTAATGGATGGTCAAGGTTTGAGGGCAGATAAGAGGGCATTTGATGGCTTTTGGAGGTCAGGATGTGTCTCAACTCCTGAGGTTGCTGTGATGTGAGCAGTGTCTGTGTCATCTGGTGAGAGGAACAACTGCAGCACTTAGCCCATCTGGCTGATACCTGTGAGGAGACCACCTGAGCTCTCTCCCTTCCAGTCACAAGGGAAGGCTCCTGACCTGAATGCTTGTTTCACTTCCATGGTGAGTTTAAAGCTCTTATGCAAAGTAAATGCTTTTGTGCATGACGCGTGTCATGTCTCAGTCTCTTCTTGAGTGATGGATTAGAAGCTGCCACCAAAAGAACCCTGAGAATTTGGGGAGAAGACAGGAAAATTAATTTATGACTGGAAATAGTTGTTACTTAATATGAGATTGTGTCTGCATTCAAAAAGAAAAAAAAGGAAAAAGAAAAAAAGGGTTTTAATTGATAAACAACATGAAGTACACTTATCTCCATTGGAGTAAATGGGTGTTTTATTAAATACGTAAAATGCAAATTAATGCCCTATGAAGGTGCTAAAGACTTGATGATGTCAAGATAAATATTGAGCAGTCTCTTGGAAACTCTCCTTTCATGGATAAATGCCAAATTGTCATTAGTGGCAAACTGGAATATTGATGAATTACGTTAATGCCTGGGAGAGAGAGAAAGCCCAGATGTGTTTGATTGGAACAAACCCTTTATCCTGTGTACTCTGAATGTGAAGCACCAGCTTGAAATGTGTTGCTAGTATTTGCCCACAGGAACTGAAAAGTTTTCCATTTCAAAGCTAAATGCTTCTACAGATTCTTTTCTGAAGCTCATTTACACAAGCTGAACTTCCAGGGGGCAGGGAACAGCAAAGCCTACCAAGAAACATTAACCAGACAGAGCCAGTCTGTGTCTAGATGTTAGATTTCATCTTATTCGATCAGGGATCTACTGCGCAGGTTGGGAAGCTGTATCTGAGTGGACCAAACACCTCTTATTAAAATTATTTGTGCCTCTTCTGGATTGAATTGCTTTCTTTATAAGAGAAATGAAACAGCTGCATTCAGAGATGCTCCCTGAGAGGAGAAATGCAGCAGGCACTGAATTTCTAACCTTACAAGGGACTCTAGCTATTAGTCATTTTGATTGATTGCATTAGGAAAAAACCAGACTGTGGCTGAGACCTGCTGTAGGCACACAGGTGAGAACTTAGCAGAGGCCTTGCTTGCAGCACCAGAGGCAAGGGAGCACACCAAGGTGCCCAAGGATGTCTGTTCCCAGACAGCTGCTGGAAAGTGCTGTACTAGGTAAAATCTTCCTGCAGTGGGTGGGAAGGGGGACATCACTCACATTTCATTTGTCTCCTACAGCAAAGTCAGATCCCTCCTCCCTTTTAAAGACTTGGCTGTTCAACATTTTGAACTCCAGCGAAGTCCTGATGAGGAACGTATGGTGACTGTGATAAGCTCACTTGGAAAGACGGAGTTCCCTGGTTTTGGCTGCATTTTCCATTCCTCCTATTTTAAATCTGGCAAAACAAATCATGCAAAGATGGGAGGGGAAAGGCAATTTTGGTGTTTGGTTGTGGACTTCGTTGTTGTTTTGCAAAAAGATAGCAAGACCGAGAAAATAGGACCTGAGAACTCATGTTATTCTGTGTGATCTTTGCTTTCTCAGGTCTGACTGTTTCTCTTCCAGCCTCAGGGTAGGATGAAGTGAGGCTTTGGGCCAGGAAGTGAGTCTGGGTCCTGGGAAAATCCTAGTCACCAAAAAACACCACTGTCTGAGCCCCCTCCCTTTCCCTTAACTCTTCCCCTTTCAGTGACTGTGGTCTCATTTCTGGTCCCTGCCATGGCTGACTCTGTGCTCCAGCACCCAGCTGTTACCAACAGGTTGGACCTGACCCAAGACAGCTTGCTTCAACAGGTGTTGAAATTATTCTGTGTCTGGCTCCAGTCAGCTGCTTCATGCTGAAGATGTCACTTTGTGAGGCTCTTACAAATGTTCAGCCAGCTGACGTATCTTTTATCCACCACAGGACAGCTTTCAAGTCTCAGCTTCTGAACTAAGGGAGCAAATGGAGACAAGTCAGGATCAGCTTTGGCTCGAGGCAGTCCTACGGAGACTCCAGGGAAAAGGGCAATTTCAGTCTGTCAGGTGATGGCTCATTAAGAAGGAGGACAATCATGGGTTTCTACATGCCTGCAGCATGGCTGACTGGCCACAGCAGGAAAAGACTATGCTATGGACTGCTCTTTTTCTGTTACCTATGGATGACCTTTGAAAGGTATTTACGCTTCTCAGTGGCCCATCCCTGGTCCTTCCTTCTCTTTTCTTTTTTGTCCTGGGGTTGGTTTGAATGTATGCATTGCCTTTAACTCACGTGGTTGTTGCACTCTGCAGCACATTATAAATCTTCCTTAAATCCAAGAGAAGAGGCAGTACCCAGCTGGCAAATTTCCGGATGTGGAAAGATCTGAAACCTAATCTCTGATTTCAAGAAGACAAAATACAAGCATTACCTGGTTTTAAATGATTTCTCTGGTAACCCCTGTGAAGTAGTACCTCAGCCCCAAAGATGGCTTTACTTCTTAGGTGGCAGCTGAGAGGTAATTCTAAGAAATGGAAGATCTCTGGGGATTCTGAATTTTTTTACAAGGCTTATGAAAATAAATTGGCTTATGTAAGACCATCAAGAAAGGTTAAATGGTTTTAATGGTATCTTCATTTCTCCCCAGAAAACTTCCTAACAGTTCATTTATTTCAAGCATTAGAAATTTCTCATGTTTGTTAAACATAATTACTGGAGTCACAGATCTGACGGATACTAACTGAATTTTCCAATTTAGTCCTATAGAAATCTAGAGTTATCTTTCAAACATCTGTCTGAGTTTTAGAGGGAGAAGTACAATTCTCTTTGAGGAGCACCAGCTGGTTCTGTCTTGTGCTGCTGTATCTTTATTTGAGGTAGAAAATAATGGCATCCATTTTATGGATATGTCATTCGCTGAGCAGAGCTGTGATAAGCAACGAAATTCCATAGTTAACAGCTATTATGAAAAGTTACAATCAAATCGCACATACTTTTTCCTCCAAATTGCTGTTGCAGTGCAGTCTAAGCAGCAATGCGATTCTTCAGTGGCAAATGCCAGTTTGCTCAGTAATTGCAATGGGTCAAGTGGTACCGTATTAGATAAATCAAAGCATTCCATGAAATAGTTGTGGTGTGGTCTGGAGCATAACCAGACTGGCACAGCTCAGTGAGTTCAGTGCTCCTGGGGCTGCTACCATGTGATTTATGCACCAGGGGAGGCTAATAATGGTGATATGCAGTTTCAAGAAGGGAATATGTGTAAAGGTTTACCTTAAATATTACATGAATTGTTTTTAACAGTGAGTTAAATTTTAAAGGGAAAAACTGAGAATTCAGGGGGCTACTTGGTAGAGTTCCCATCAGATTAGCTTTCTATGGTCAGGAAACTGTTTATGAAGCAACTTTATTTCACATAATTGTTCCTGCATATTTTTTTTTAAGTAAAAATGGGCTTTTTATTGGTTTTCTTGCTGATATCAAGTATTCTTTAGTGTGTCTACCCAGAGACTTCTGCTGAACATGACTCTCTGAAATATATGCCTCTATTAGTAATATAACTGCTATAAAACTGGAATTTTTACTATAAACTTCTAAAAATCATTAATGCACAACAGTGACTGGAAATAGCCTTGACCTTGAGAGCCTTGGAAGGATGCATTTCACCACTCACAGTTTTGGGATAGGCACCTTCAGTTTAAGCAGTAAACACCACTTTGTTTCAATGAGCCAAATCTGAATAGGGCATTTCAAGCAGAATTCTTGCTGTTTTTAGAGTGTCTTGGTAGTGAAACTCCAAAGCTGCCCTTTCACGTGGGCACCCCCTTGTGCTAGAGATCAAGGAGTGGTTTGGTCAACACTTTCAGACATAGTTTGAATTTTGGTTGGTCCTGTGTGGAGCTGGGAGTTGGACTTCAGTGATCCTTGTTGGTCCCTTCCAACTCAGGATATTCTATGATTCTTGTTCAAACAGGAACCTGCCAGGACCTGTGATAACCTGTGGTTAATAAGAAGACAAAACCGTCCTTATCACAGTGGGGCTTTGTGGGAGGGTGAGACAAAAGAAGTAGAATAGAAGGAATATGCTCTGGTTACAGACAATAATTGGAACTGGTTACCCAGAGAAGTAGTGTAATTTCCATCCTTTGAAAATTATAAGTCTCAACTGCTTAAAGCCCTTTGCAACCTGGTCTGACCCTAGAGCTTACCCTGGAGGTTAGACTAGATGTACTCCCATGGGCCTTCTAACTTAAATTGTTATCTGCACTTCATGCTGTGACTATTTTAAAGCTATTTGAATTTCCAGATAAATTGACTTATGGTCTATTTGTGACCTTGAGTTCTCATTCTTCTTAATCTTCATTGCCTAAAATTTTATTTTGCGATGTAGAAACAATAACACTCATTCAACTTTTGTTAAACAGAATAAGCCACGCTCTTCTAATTTCCTCAAGTGAAATACAGCTCCTACTCCTTTTTCATTCCCTTCTTTCTCTGCAGCTGTTCTGAATTGAATTCATTTATCTTGCACGTGGGTTATCACAGCACTGCAGTAATGCACAAATCCAAATACAAGGTCAATGAAGAAATATTTGTATCCTGCACTACGTACTCTTGCTACTAAAAACATTCTGCAGTACATCTCATCAAACATTTCCTTTTTTTTTTTTTCCATTCCTTAACTGCACTCTGCCCATACTAATCCTGCAGCTATTTATTGTTTCCTGATCTCACTTTCTATATATAGAAATACATAGGCTCAGACGTACGCAATATCTTTGTGCCACAGAAATGATTAAGGATGACAAATCTTGCTGTTAAAAAGGTTTTTCTGGTATTTGCCCGAGACATTTTTCTCACTCACTGATTTTCATTACTCTCAGTTGAAGCATTTCCCCCTCCGTAGTTGTTAAGTGTTCTGGACACGTGTCTTTCAGACGTTTGTACATGGAAATCTTTTCCTCTCTTAAATTGGAACTGCTGATCTTTTCTGGTGAGTCATTCCCATCCAGCATAGTACTTATTTGGATGTGAATGAAGAAGATCTCTTTACAACAAAACATTTTAAGACACTTCTCATTATTTATTTTTTTTTAGGATGGGTTAAAAGGCTGCTGAAATATTCTTTAAATCCCACAGATCATGGGTACCTAAGAGGTGTGAGATGAACCTTTTAAGTACATGGAGGAAGGAAGTAGTTGTAAATTATTCACCTTGTACTGCAAGTGGCTTTGAGATGCTAACTCTGAATCCAGCTTGGTCATGTAGAATTGTGGTGCTTCTGGGAAAGAGGGCTTTATTTAAGTACTGATTAAGAATAATTAATTCCCAGTGATACAGCAGGTTTCCCCAAACATAGTTCCTCTCCTCTTATGTTTCTCCCCTCCTCTCAGGAGCTGCTGAAAGTTAACATGGAAAGGAATTCTCACAGTTTCTCAATGAGATTGGCAGTTGTATGTTGGCAGTTTGTCACGGAGGACATAAAGTGTCCTTTTTTTGGGATTGCATCTGGCCAATCACAGCTAGCGTACTTTTCACTTTAACTGCTTAAATAGAACTAAATCATCTGTAGATTTGGTAAGTGTAAATTTGAGCTTGTGAGAATTACTGCAGAACTCTGGGCCCTCTGTAGAGTTCATCAGCAAAAGGAACTCTACAGAGTTCGGGAGAGCCTTGGGATGGGAGGGCACAAGGCGGCTGGGAGCCACCAGCAGCAGGAGAAACAGCCCCATCTGCACTTGGAGGGCAGGCTGGGCTCCACACACAGCTGGATCGGAGGCCTTCCAAAAGCGCTGGGCAGGGCTTTCCCTCAGCCCCTGAGGAGGCCCGGCTGGAGCTGGGCATGGTGTGAGGATGGGGGGCTGGCAGGTACTGACCCCATTCACCAGCCCTGTACTACTTGGGGGCAGTAGGTGGAGTGAGGCTGTGCCTAGGAAGAAGGTGGGTGGGAGGGTAGTGTTTTTTTTCTTGCCATCCAGCTCTGTTTCAGTTGTCAATACATATAATGCCCATTTCTTCTTTTTATTTTAAAGAATGTGGTTGGACAATGGCTTGTAGCAGGAGTGCTGCTGGAAATGCAGCTAAGTGCAGCATCACTGTTTAGAATGCAGTGTGAGTTCTGTGCACAGGCACAGCTCCTGTAGTCTGCAGATCTTGGACATCAGAGAGGTATTGCATGCTCTTCCCCTCTCTGTATCTTACGTGTGTCTGACATCAACATCCCCCTGGGAGAGCTAAAAGAAGAGCTGGCATCTTCCCCCTTGGTTCTAAGAACAGCTTCTGCTTAAAGGCATGGGGACAAGCTGGACAGGCTGGAGAGCTGTGCAGTAAGAAACCAGATGAGGTTTAACAAAAGCAAATGTAGAGTCTTGCATCTAGGGAGGAAGAATTGCATGCACCAGTACAGGTTGGGGGAAGACCTGCTGGAGAGGAGCTCTGCTGAGAGGGACCTGGGTGTCCTGGTGGACGACAGGTTGGCCATGAGCCAGCAGTGTGCCCTTGTAGCCAAAAAGGCCAATGGCATTCTGGGGTGTATTAAAAAGAGCGTAGCCAGCAGGTCGAGGGAGGTGATCCTCCCCATCTACCCTGACCTGCTGAGGCCTCATCTGGAGTACTTAGTTCAGTTCTGGGCTCCCCAGTACAAAAAAGACAGGGATCTCTTGGAAAGAGTCCAGCAGAGGGCCACAAAGATGGTGAAGGGACTGGAGCATCTCCCCTATGAAGAAATGCTAAGTGAACTGGGTCTGTTTAGCCTTGACAAGACTGAGAGAGGAGACCTGATCCAGGTCTATAAATATCTAAGGTGTGGGGGGCAAAGTGGTGAGGCCAGTCTCTTTTCAGCAGTGTGTGGAGACAGGACAAGGGGAAAAGGGCAGAAACTGGAGCATAGGAAGTTCTGCACGAATGTGCTCTTTACGGTGAGGGCGACAGAGCACTGGAACAGGCTGCCCAGGGGGTGGTGGAGTCTCCTTCTCTGGAGATATTCAAAACCCTCCTGGACGCCTACCTGTGTGACATGGTGTAGGGAACCTGATTTGGCAAGGCGGTTGGACTCGATGATCTCTGGAGGTCCCTTCCAACCCCTATGATTTTGGCATTCTGTGACAATATATCCCTCACCTTCACAAACCCGAACTGAGCTACAGACAACAAAAATGAAGACATAGTAAAGAAAGAATACTTGACTTGTGTCAACATTTTTTTTTTTCTTTTTGAAAGAAATCTGTTCAGTTTAATCCTCATGAAAGTGGGAAAAATAATAACAGTGGGTTAAAGCCAGTGTTTAAGAAAATACATTTAAATATATTTTTTTACTTAAAAATGACTTTCTTCAGCATTCAAAGACCTAAGAGTTAAACTATAATTGTATACACCTTATGTAACAAATTGACAAAAAATTTAATAAACCAGACTATATAAAAAGCAAGAGGTTGGGTGTTGGTTTTTTTGTTGTGGTGTTTTTGTTGTTGTTTTTGTCAGAAAAATGTATTTGTGATTTAGCTGATCGTATAAAAAGCATTAAATTTTTTTAAAAATGTGGGGTTTTTTGTGTTTTTTTTTTGTGTGTGTGTGTTTGTTTGTTTTTTTTTCAAGTGTTAATGGTTTTACCATTTGTTGTAGCTACATTCCAAACCCCTGTAACATCAGGGCATGTTATTCTTATCTGTGTAGCACAGTGAGTTTATTCTTTACACTGAGGTCACTCTCATTACTACTTCCCCAGAGCCATTATCCTCTGATGAATCTTCCTGAGGTCTCATGCGGTTGAGGAGATGTAACAATACGTAGCCACACTGAAATCTTAGTGAGGTTAACTGTGTTGGGTGAACTAAATTTCTGTTTCTAAATGCAGTCAGTGGTAACCACAATGTCCTTCCTGCTGAGGATTCTCCTCGATTGCTCTCTTCTATATCTGTAGCTTTATCGTAATTTAACACATCCCAGTGTAGATTCACAGCCCTCCATCTCTTAAACACTCGATAGACAGGTGCACCTTCATGTACTATGAGACCTGAAATTAAGAAAAGAAGAAATTAGTTTGTACAAAATGTCGCAGGGTATCGTCTTGAGAGTAAATACAGATCTAATTCATAATGCCAAATTGTAATGAATCAAGCCACTACAGCTGACAAGTCCAATAAGTTGAACATGTGTGATGTAATATTCATATGTTCAAGACTGGGGAAAAGGGAGCATGCACATAAATGCTGCACTTGTATATTTTTTGCAATTTCAAACTTTTCCTTCATTTATTTAAACAAAGTCCAAAAATTACACAAATTTCCCAGTCCTCCTGAGTAGGGAATAAAATTGTTCAGAACAGAAGCTCAACATAATGAATACTGGAATTATCTGAGCGTGCCTAACTGAAAGAAAAAGTATTTGTGCTTAAGTAAACCCCTATCAATCAACTTTACCAGCAGACCTGTAGATTGATTGTTCATGCTGGTGTTATCCTTGTTCACAGCGAGTCTTAATAAATTATTGAGAATTGCAACAGTTTAAGTAGATCTTTTAAGTTGGACCTTCTATAGTGATCTTAAATTTGTTCAGCAGTGTTTTGTTGAATTCAATACAAACAAATGGTACTGTTTTTACAATCTTATTTCAGCTTGGGAGCACAGAAAAGTTAAGGCAAATTGGAACAGCTCTAAGAATAATGACTTTCCTTTCTTGCTTCAGTAGAGAAAGAAGAAATTACATCTTATGATTAATTATGATGAGCATGGCAAGGGTGATGGGCATTCTACTCCAAAATTCAGCAGACAAAAGCACGACCTTTCTTGCTGATACCCCAGAAATCTTTTAGATGGTCCTTTCATGGAAAATACAGTTCATCTGAAGTTCTGAATAGACCAATCTGCTTCTGGCCTTCCATGTAGGCTTGTGATTTTTGTAACTGCAAGAAATTTGTTTACTTAAATGAAATTATTTGTCATAGGTGTGCATATACTTTTATTTATTTATACTTATATGCACATTCTTCATGCATGATTGTTTCAAATATGAATTTACTTGTGGGGTTCATTGAGTTTCAGCCTTACTAGTTTTTTCTTCTGCTCAGGCATGGAAGTTTGCATGGTTCTGAGTAATGCTGCAAAATATTAGTTGTCTGATGTGTTACTTGCTTAAAATTTTCCCATACGTATCAAAGTCTGTATTAGCCTCTGTTGCACCACAGGCTACACTTGTTTATCAAAAGAGATCAGGTATTACCTGTTGCTACACAACAAACTTCTAATTTAAGCATCCAAGTCTCTTAGGGGGAGGTTAAGTGATACCAGAAAAGAATCATTCAAAGAGAGATGGCACAAGCAGAAAGTATGATAAAAGAACTTATATGAAGAACAAACCTCTGATTCAATTGCAATGATTTTCAGATAACAGTACATATTCAAAGACACTTCTAAATATCATTGCATTGAAAGATGGATAAAAGCAAGGTTGCTTCCAGGACACATGACAGCAGGTGTAGTAGCCCTCTGAGCCTCTCAAGTCAACTAGAATTCCTTGAAGCATCTGATACAGGCTAAATGATCTTTGACCACATACAAAGTCTACAAACTAAATAAATCAGGGTTTTATTGCCGTGATGAAAATTCCTTTTTCTTTTCTTTTCTGTTTTTTTGTTTGTTTTTTTTTCCTGGATGCATTTCCTACAGAATGAAAAGAGCGTAATAGGAGTTCCCCTCTACCTGTTCCTGGATCATAATACTCTTCCATCCAATTTCTCACAAGACTGTGATGAAATAAAACTGAAAGAACTAATTTACCCCAGTCTAAAGATTTCTGACATCTGCCTGCTCTCCACTGGTGCCCAAACAACATATTTTTAGAATGCAGTAGGAAGCAACGAGGAAGGGTTGATGAAGTATGTGAAGTAACCCTAGAGAGTCAAAAGCATCCACTCAGGACTGTGACAGAAAAGTCACAGGACTGTTTTATATTAAGGAACTATTTTTTTCCTATTTTTGAGCTTTCAGGATTTAGTGAAATTATATTTTCAGATTTTTCTCAACAGTGGTACGAAAGATAAACCTGCTTTAAAATGGAAGCTGTTATTCACATATGCTTTCAAAGAGCTAAGGAACAAAGGATCAAATATTGCAAGGCTTGAAATAACGTTGACTGATTTGCCAATGCTGAAGGAAAAAAGGAGCACTTTTCTAACTTTTCTCTTCAAAAGGTTGATTTCCCACCTGATAAAACTGCGCATTCAGAAGGATCTGTACAGAAGAGGCAGAGGAATGCCAGTAGACAGTCTGTCTCTTTTGAAAGAAACTTTCAGGCAGAAAAAAGATAAAATGCCTCTCTACACCAAAAGTCCTGAGACCATAAATAAGGGGAAATCTGGGTAAGGTTTAAATGCTGGATATGATTTTCCAGTAACACAGAAGTTCTGATGATCAGAATACAAGTGTTTAGTTAGTCCTGAAATGAAACTGCATGATACTGACTGAGCCTTTTTCTTATGAGGTTCATGGCAATGAATGGGGATACAAGAGAAGAAAAAGCAAGGATAAATCCCTGATTTATACTAACTTGTTCGAAACCCCATCGTTTCAATAGCACAGAGAACATAATAGCACAGTCCTAGAAGAAAAAATTACAGATCAGCAGAATACTTTGTTTGACCTAGACAATCCCAAGAAGCAGTGTTAGATTTCAGTGCTGTTAGCTGTTCCAACATTCTGTCCAAGTAACATCTACAAGGAACAGAGTTTTGGGAATGAGAGACCTGGCAAAGTGTGCTAAGGTTCTAAGAAGGCTTTACCTTCAGGATTTATTTCTAAAATGTAGTGACTGCGGTGGGAGCCAGACAATAGGATTATGAGGATATCATTTTTTGTTGGTTCATTGTAAAGTGCTGTGAGATTCTTTCATTTGCTCTGTCCAAAGGCTTTCATATCCTGAACCACAGAACACTTGTGCTTTTTCAAACTGAATGTCTTTACAAGAAGGACAGACACATCGCTGTTCAGATGTGGCATTAGGCTCCTGTGTTGTCTTACATATCACATTAATTTTTCTTATAATCACTCAGGAATTGTCATCCCAGAAGTCTAACCATTTTTTTAGTGGGGAATTAAAACACTTTTTAAAAACAAACTTCACCCACTGGACAAAAGTCTCAAGATTCACAAAAATAAAAAACAAGAAAAAACAAAACAACAACAAAAAATAACCCCAATAATTGGCAAAGCATTAAAGTGAAACATCCACTTCAAAGGAGCAATTTAACTATTTCTCAACTATTTAGAGTTAGATAGAATTGTGGAAAAACTGTTTCTGAGTGAAAAAATACTAAGTGTTGCTACATGTGTTAGTTATTAAAAAAAAAACAAAAAAAAAACTCTGCCAGTGCAGTTTTACAACTAAGGGAATTAGTCATATAGATGTTATTTGCGATGATGGGAGAGAATAAGGCATGAAAGAGGGCTTGAAAGATGACTATTTCATTGAAAGGTCGAAGAAAAACAGTCTGAGAAGGAGCGGAGGCTGAAAAAGGAATGGAAGGTCAAAAAGGAGCAGCAGAACAAAACAGAGAGCAGATGAACAACAACAAAAAAGAAAGACTGAGAGAAAGTAAAAGGCTGAAAAAAATGACTGTAGGTCAAAAAATGGAGTAGAAGGCTGCAAGTAAACTTAGAGGGAAATAAAAGAAGGAAGACAAAAAAGAGTAGGAGGTCCGATGAAGAGGTTTAAAAAAGAGTTGGGAGGATAAAAGAAGGGTGAGATACCAAAGCAATAGTAGAAAACCAAAAGAGGAGGGAAGGCTGAAAAAAAAAAAAGCTTTGTCAGGCATTAGAAAAACACGGAGCTTGAGAAAGAGTGAATGCTGAAAACAGGCGGGAAACCAAAACTGTAAAGGAATGGGAGACTAAAGAAAAGTAGAGGCTGAAATAAAGTGGGAACTTTTTAAAAGGGGTGGGAGACTCAAAAATAAATAAATAAATAAAAATGAAAAAGGAAGCTGGAAAAAAGCCGAGGCCAAAGAAAGGGTAAGATGCAAAAAAAAAGGTGGTAGGAGACAAAGAGGGGGTGAGAGGTTCAATAAAATCCAAAGTTGCAGGGAGGTTAAGAAAATAGCATGAGAAGAAGTGGAGACTGAAACAACATGGGATTATCCTCCCATGAGAAAAGTGGAGAGAGAAACTGTGTGGAAGGCTGAGAGACTGGTAGATTTTGAGAAGTGGAGGCTGAGAAGGCTTGGGAGCTCTGACAAAGTAGGAGTCTGAGAATAAGAAGAAGCTGCAGTAGGGCTTGGGGCTGAAAAGGGATGTGAGGCTGAGAAAACCATAAAAGGTTAAAGAGTCCAGGTTAAAAAAGGTTGAGGGGAAAAGAAGGGATGGGTAGCAGAGGAAGATGTAAAGGCTGAGAAGAAGGCTGAATTTGAAAAGGACTGATGGAATAAAAAAGGAGGTGGAGGCAAAAGAAAAATAAACTAAAGCAGTGCAAAATCAGAAAAAAAAAAAAAAATACAAGATGCAGGAGTGCAGGCTGAGAAAAATTGGAGGCTGAAGAGGAGTGAGAGACAAGAATAAAAGCTGAAAGGTAATGAAAGGCTGAAGAAGGATGGAGGCCTAGCATAAGATGAGGCTGAAATAAGGTGGGAGACTAAGTACAAAGCATGAGGCTGAGAAGAAGTACTGACCAATGAGAGGATGGGAAGTAAAAAAAAAAAACCCACCAAAATAGTGTCTTGCTAAAAAACAACATCTACAAAAGAAGGTGGAAGCAGAAGAGGGGTAGAAGGCCAAGTATGTGCAGGTATCAAAAGACATCATGTAAATATGTCATTATGTTGGGGAAAATTGCTTTTAAAATGTGATAACAACAAAATACTTCAAGAAGTACAACTACTTAAACTGCACAAATGGCCAAAAAAATAACATTGTTTGTGTAAAGGTATAGGGAGGCATTACTCCATTACTCAAATGAGCTGGACTAAATCTTGATCATAACAACAGAAACTCATCCACTTGTCTTGGAATAGGTGCTGCACAGGGAAACTCATCTGCATGCACAATTTTGAGTGAAATAAACAGAGATTTTAGTGGGAGTATATGTATAATTGCAAATCCCTTGTAAGACTAAGCTCAAATGGAGAAAATGTCATGGATGACTAGATACAAATGAGAGCAGAGGACAGACTAAATAAGAAGTAGCTGTCTGTAAGCATTACAAGCTTTGTGATATAAGAGATTATATATGATATGCAATGGTAAAAAGCATATGTTAATGTCTTTGGGAGGTCATTAGCATAATTGGCAGTACTGTGTTTTTACTTGACTCATAAATAATAATTACATTTGTCTGTTAAAGAACTTTTTATTCAAAGAATTTAAATTAAAACTATCAATCTAAAATTCCTCATTTTATGATAAATTTGAATAGAATTGAATATATTAATAAATATTTGGAAAAGTTACAAGAACTCCTGGTATTACAAGCTCACAGAATGCAGATTACTTGAAATTACATGTAGATTGTGTAGGCTGAATGACTGTGTTATCAGAATTTTTCAATTACCAAACTTCTGTTTCTGAATTTCCAGATAAGTCATATGTGAACTGAATTTAAGCATTATAAAAAAACAGGGTACAAATACATTTAATGATAGTCAGTTTTGGGGCAAGCAACATAAAGGTTTTAATGTATTTTCTCTGATAGGCCGGTAAAACATATATTTGTGTAATTTAAGGCATATCAAACTTCCAGTCCAGAGGTGGCTTGAGCCGGGTTGACTTGAAGGGCAACTACCTAACTGCATGTAGCAGTCTACTGAACACACGTCTTCGAATGGTTTATTTATGTAGGTAAATTCAGAAGTATTTTGGCTCATCCACAGACATTCTCTGTTGGTTTTAACAACTAGAGAAATCAAACGGAATGAAAATAGTTAGAAAGAACTGGTTATTCCAACTATCCAATACCTATCAAAGTATACTTTTGTAATTTACACAAAAAATAAAAAAAATAAAAAAAAACAACCAAAAAAACCCCAAAAATCCAACCATAGAATTCCATATAACTGAAAAGTTTAGAATGCCTGAAGCACCTTTTGTGTACACCCTGGAGTTTTGTTTTGTTATCTTTTACTAATAAAAGCAAAAACCTTTGAGTGCTCAGCAAGAACAAGGATGTAGCTGGTGATGAAGCTGAGGTTTTTTGTTTGTTTGTTTGTTTTTCATTAAAAGTTGAGTACCAGCCCAGAGTGTTTGAAACTACAGTTGTGTTCACTGCTTGGAGAAGATTTACACAAAAATATTCGAGAGTGGGCTTCTCATAAAATTTACAAAACAAACAGAAATGGCCATCAGTCATTTAGATGCGGCTCTGGGCAGCCTGATCTGGTGGTTGGTGACCCTGCGTATAGCAGGGAGGTTGAAACTAGATGATCATTGTAGACCTTTTCAACCCAGGCCATTCTGTGATTCTATGATACAGTAATGAGGTGACAATCAAAGACAATATGGCTTTATGGTTGGAGCAAAAGCACTGATATTGGGAATCATACAGTTTCCTCGAGCCTTATTGAGCAGAATGCAGCACTGCCCTTCACAATTCCCATATATGAGACTGGGATAACACCAACATTTATCACTCCGAATTTCTGAAATTTGCTAGCTGTCTGTATTTTCAAGTACTTGAAACTGATCCTATTCTCATCACTAAGGTGCTTAGATCAGTCCGAGAGTAAAGCCTCTTTGGTTCTTTTCTCTTTGCAGTATTGGTAACACTGTAAATAGCAATATTGGTATCAGCTGAGAATAAATCGAAGAACAACTGGAGTGATTAATTAGAGTGACCAATTAGAAAAATAGATAGTCACAGTCTTAAACCACAGTCTGTGCTGTTTTTGAGTTAAGTTTTTGAGCTTACCTATGCATACTAGATCCATAAAACCATACAATCCATAGCAGGTTTGAAAAAGGCTGTCCTTTCTTTGCAATACTGCATAGGGGCTGAAGGCTGACCATAGAAGCCAAGTCACACTTGCTACTAAGAACAGAGATCCTAGGATTACAGCAACCATCTGCACTTTCTCAACCAGTGTTATAGTAATGCTTTGCCACTAAAAGAGAAACAAAGGTGTATAAGATAAAAATGTTATTTTTCTGTGATTGTACATTCAACTCCACTTTTTTTTTCCTAAAATCAGAAATTACTTTAAAATGTATACATATCTTCATAAAATGTTACTAATATTTTTGACACTAACATTTGATAGAACCTTTTCACCTATTTCACTTTAGCTAAAAGTGAAACTAACAGTTGCTTCGCCATCTCCTCCAGCATCACTACCATCACCATCTAGCTGTGAACTTCAGAAGAGTTATTAGTTTATTTCTATTTTGAATACATAAGCAAAAAATAAAAATAAAAATAAATAAAAAAAATTAGTCTTTAGGAATGGAACTCAGCCTTTCGTATTTGTATGCTAACAGAATACAAAGAAAGTTGGGAAGCCAGTCTACGTCTGTTTTTGTTCTAGTATAACAAGTTGAAAGTGACACCTTTCCTTCCCATCCCATCCCCTTCCAAGTCCAAAGCCATTTTCCATTTTCCTGCTGCTCATCAAAGAAGCTCCTGGCTGTCTCCAGGCGTGCCGAGGGAGATGGGGTTCTGTGCATAAACCGGTGCTAACAGTACAAAGAGACATCCATAGCTTAGTATGGTGGCAATCTGAAGACTTGGGAAGAGCCCTGAGCATAGGTAGCAGGCACATCTCTTTCAAGTGCACTTTACCTATGTCTGCCTTTCTTAGGAAGGCTGGATCCTATGTATGTGAGATAATGATTTTAGTATAAAGAATATACTTACTGAATTTTGTAAAGATATGAATAGAAGTAAAATTTTATTAAAATTAAAAATCACAAAAGCAAAACGCAACGTAACAACAACAAAAATCATCACATATTGCCCTTAATGTATGTGGTCTATTGTAGCCAATTATTTGCCTGAATTAGTTTGGCAGGCTCCCCACTCTAGCCCCATGATCTGCTCCAGAGATGGGTGCTGAATCTTTTGATTGATGTCATTTCTGTTCCTAATTTTGAAAATATCTGCCCACTTCCAGGGTTGCAATAAGGACCAGGTGGAGAACTGGTTCTACTGAACTGTTGGTTCTACTGAACTGTTGGTTCTACTGAACCAACTGAACCAACAGCTCTCTTACTTCTTTAACCATCTGGTAATAGTTTTTTCTCAGTTTATAAAAGCATTCTTTTTTAACAGCAGTTGGGTAGCCAGTATTGTATGATTGTAAGATGCTAGAATAATTCAGGTTGCAAGGGGCTGTGAGAGGTCTTTAGTTCAACCTTCTGCTTAAAATGGGGTCAGTGATGGGATCAGGCCAGATTGCTCAGAGGCTTGAAAATCTCCAATTATGGAGACAGCTCAACTTCTCTGAGCAATCTAGTGTGCTTCTTTACTGCTCTCAGGTCATAAAACTTCTTTCTTACATCCAGTCTGAACCACAATTTAAGCTCTCCCATCAAGTCCCACTGCTAGATGAGCAATGAGATCCTCTCCCCTTTTCTTCCATTTCAGCTTTCTACATTAACTTTTTAGACTGGTGCCTAATTTGCACACCTGGTCCTGCTTATCTCCTCTTGTTTCAGCCTTCTGAGTATAACAGTACAAAAAGGTAGCCATACAATTTATGAATTTTGTATCTAAAAATGCTGTTCTTTTATGATTAACTTATTAAACCCATACTAATCATTTCATTGAAATCTGGGGGTTGGAATGGAGCTATTTGTATTCAGAAATAAATTGGTTTTTTAATAGTAAAGCAAGCATGGATACTCATTTCTTTTGTTAGGAAAGTTTTTTTTACAGGGTCATGGAAGATCTGTTACAATTGATGCATGACAGAATGGTATGAGATTCTCATGATTCAGATATTGTACACAGGACTTAAGTGGCAGGGCTGAAATTCATAATGCTCTCTTTAGACTTGGTGGGAATGTGTTCAACAACATTAATTATTTTATTTTTCATTTCAAAGCTAACGCTACACGGTGTGACCTGGCAGAAAGCTGTCAAAAATGCTGTTGGTTATGTATTTCTATCTTCTTTCGTTATCAGTATAAGACAGACCTGTAATATATTTGTTCAGAATGCATGAAATCATAGTATGTTTACACGAAGTAAAATTCAGTTTTATGCATTAACTGTCATAAAGTATTAAACTATCAAATTCATGGAAGAAGCTAGCAATAAACTGGGGGAAAAAAAGGTCTATCACTGAAATAAATAGCTGGTCTTTCACAGTGCAAGTCCCTAAGCTTAGTTCAGCTTACTTTGAATTCTATATTTATTTATTTATTTATTTACTTCAGTTATTCTTAATTATTCTTCAGAACTAGCACTGAGCAGAAGGAAAAGCAGGTCCAAACGTTCAGGATAAGTAACATAGAGTGCAGTCTAGATATAAAGCTTACCCTCTATTCTAGCATAGCCAGGCATGCAATCTCTATTCCTGTCATCTCCCATTCATAACCAGACTCAGCCATTTCTTCCGCTTTATTTTTTTTTCCTCATGTAAAGGTCTCACTAGGGCATCTGTTGACTTTCCCCAAACTTCCTTCTAGAAAACTTTGACCTTTAAAAATCCTGAGAGACATAGAGATTATCTCAGCCTCTCCCTGGCATCTTCTTAATAATGTGCCCTAGTCATTTTGTTGCTCTTGAGATCAGATGAACGGGCTGTCATGTACGTAAGTAACAATCATCTCTCAACCTCTGTAAATTTAATAATTCCACAAATTCAACATACTACTATGCTACCAACCAGGAAGGGGAGACGCTTCAATTACTGAGAAAATGCATAAGCCTTCCACAGATCATGGTTCCTAGTTCTTTTGCCCTTAAAAATCAATGAGCAATTAAAACAAAAACAAACAAACAAGAACAACCACCAGGAACCCATACAGGGATTTGGATGTTCTTTACTATTACTCAGCTGCTTTGACCTTTGTGGTGTCTGCTGCCTTTCTTCTGTACAAAAGAAACTATACTCCTCCACCTTCCTGAATATGAAGGTCAGCAGTTTCTAAGCAATTTACATATGTTATCTTCCTCTCAGTACAGTTTGTAAGTTAAACTAATCAAGAAGATCCCACAGTAGACAGGGGAGGAAGGGCAGTACGTGTAATATGGAAGGCACTCAAGAAGCTCAAACAGTTTTACGCAAAACTGCTAACTTGTCTTCTGGTGCAAGGCTGTCTGCTGGAAGAATCCAACAGCATAACACTGACAGAGTAGGGTAGGTAGGTTTTCAAGTCTAACATGATCAGACTCAGGACCTTTGTTACTGCGTGTCTTTCCTTAGTACAAAAGGCATGAAGCCCATGCATGATACTGATGTCTGACTGACCAGAAATGAAACTTTCTTCTCCCTGGCCCGCTGCCCCCAAGCAATTTTGCTTCCGAAACTTAGTCTGAGATTGCCTCTTGGGAAATATATGGCTTCATTTTTCCCTTAGTTATTATTGTGTTTGGGTATGAATTATAAAGAGCAAGCAGGTTGGTCTGAGACAGGCATATTTTTCACACAGAGAAGATATTCTGTAGTTATTGCACTATTCATATGTAAATAAGCTCCGAAGATTTAGTTCTTTACTTAGCCATAGACAATATTAGCCATTAGGCAATGAGAAGGAACTACATGGGACTGTATTGTTTGGTTACACTGCATTTCATAACAGGATTTATGAAGAGGAACGGCAGTGGTAGTCACGATGCTTTCTACTGTCTGAAATCTCATGCAAAGTGTAGTTACAGAATGTAAGAATACACTCAGATAAATGCTTAGGGATAGAAGAGTTTTTCTGTTTAAGTACCAAAGACATTTAAACCTTATTTGACTTCTTACAATCCTTACTGCATGCCCTGCTACGTGTCCTATTCACTTCAACTTTTAAAGTAACTGTTTTTGATAAAGAGGTCACAAAAGTAATGTGGTAAAAGAAACAGCAATAAAGAAACTGCGTTTAGAATTTAGCAGTCTGGTTTATTTAACATCTCAAACTGAAAGATATCATTATTGGTATGTTATAATTTAAATCCATTGTTTCCATAACATTATTTCACTTTTTCTTCATATAACTCTTAATGGCTCAAGATTATAAATTATGACTTCCTAATTTGCCTTTGCTATTTGCTGACAATACATCCCCATAAACATTAAGTTATTAGTTAAATTTTAGTAAAACAGAAAAAGTTCTATGCAGCCTTTCTATTATAAGCTTCTATAAAGTACATAACCGTAAGAAATAAATATTTTGATACCACCTGGCATTTTGCTTTAAAATCAAAATTAAAAGAAAACTTTAAATATTGTGTATCTGACACAAATAATCATAATTTTTCCTTGACAGATTATTAAATAAATAAATAGAAATATCCCAGATTTCTGTGAAATAGGATCCCATTTCATATTCTTGTCCATCACATCAGTAATGTTATGAGGTACCATGCCACACCCAGGCTTCTGATTTTGATACAGCACTGCTTTTTCATCCCTTGAGAATTCCCTACTCTTTCACTTCTACTGACACTTTATTACATTCGGCTTTGGTAATTTTATTTACCACTGCTTTTCCTTTCATTAATCATTTGGGAGTTTGGTACATTTCATGCACCCTATAGTTCTGTTTCTAACCCCAGAACCACTGTTCCCATAAGTGCTCTATCAGGATAAATTCTGCATAATTTCATTTCTTTTCAGGCAGAGACTTCCAGAAGTTGAAAGAAACATACTACTTTGAAGGGCTAACTGCTAAAGAATAAAGTTAATAAAGAAACATGCATGTTATATACTAACATAAAAATTGATACATTACTCAATTATTTCTCATCTTCAAGATAGATCAGTATTAACTTAGCTTTTTTTAATTGTGCCTTATAAAAGCCTGTTGATTGTCATAAAATGCATGGCAGAAAAGTGATCTTAAAAGCACTCACTGAGACTGAAATTGGACTCAAAATACTTTATATGAAAAATGTCTGCAGTGAAACTGAAGATTTTCTTACATCCCTAATAAAGAACATATGAAAATTCCTCATGGCTGCCCAGATTAGATGACAGAGAGTAATCCCCCTGCATATAGTACTACCAATGGGTGATGACACAGAAAACTTAGTTGGAGGTGTTTAAGGCCATGTGGGATGAGGCTTTAAGCAACATGGTCTAGTGGAAGAAGTCCTATCCCATAGCAGAGGGTTCGGAAATAATAAATGATCTTTACATTCCTTCCAACACAAACCAATCTGTAATTCTGTGAAGGCACACACGGACTATTCCATGTTTGCAAAGGGTAACATTATCTTTTGAATATGTGTACCTTTACCACTTTCTTAATTTTTGACTCACTGTTGGGTTTTTCAAGCACATGATCATAAACAATGAGCTCCCTTCACTTTCTTTGAATTCATGTACTAATCTGGAATTCAATGCCACAAAGATTCCGAGTTTTCACAAAAATGTACCTAATTTAAAAACACAGTAAGAAGTCACACGTGTGCACACTGGTTCATCATCAACCTTGTCATGTTGGTATTAAGTTAAATTAGATATAATACTGAACTATAATGTACCAACTAGTCTGCTACAAGACATCTAAATTCTCTGAAGATGCTCATAATCTCTGCTAAATTTTGATGTGGTAGTTTGACATGGCAGCCACCAATTATCTTCTCTGTCACCTAGAGGCAGGTTATTTAGTTGCCATCACAGGAGTGAGGGTAGCTGATGGTAGAATCTTGTTCCCTCTAATCATTCTGGAAATGTATTTAATGTAAAATAATTAATAGCTGGTGGTGAACCAACCTTATGGTGACCTATTATAACATAGTATGATTAAACTGAAGATGTATTAATTATATGACTTCAAAAAGATTTTTATAGAATCTTCTACTTTCTCTGGCTGCTAGGAACAGGTAGCTGTGACAGGAACAAGTTCTTAAACACAGACATTCATTATGCATTACAGGATCTGCAATCTGTTCATGTATAAAACCTAAATAAGTTAAAAAACTCGATGATTTAGGTCCAATACATCATTTTTGAAATGACTATTCATTGTTAGTAGTCTAAATGATCAGATAATTTTTCTAATATGTTTTGCAGTATGCACATAACATTTTATTTTATTTTATTTTATTTTATTTTATTTTTTGCATGATTTAATATGCACAGATATTGTCAACTTATTGACCTACTTGGACAGAAAATGCATAAGATTGAGTATATGTATGTAAACATTTGAAATGCCCTTTTGGGCCATATTTTTATGTGGGCTGTTCTGAAAGTAATGCCTCCTATTTTATCATACTGACCCACAATGTCAGAGGCAGATGTTGGTAGTGTGGCAGAAGAGCCACCAATAATCCATTACGTGCTGTTGCCTTGTGACAGATGGCAGCAAAGTCTGACAGAATGGCATGTGATATGGAAGTGCATATGAAGCAAGGGGAGGCAGTGGATGATGTGTTTCAGCAGTGGTATCAGGAATGTGAAAGACAAAACACATTCCAGGCAGCCGTGCAGATTTCTGTGAGCACAGCATGCAGGCCTTTGTTAATTGCTGGCAGAAAGAAAAGGAAAAAAAAAATTGATGATACAAAAATTGTGGCTCACCTTTAATGCTTACCAATTCTGATGAATTATTGACAGAGTTCCTGTAGTCATAATGCAATTATCTTTTCTTTTATAAATCATATAGGTCAAGAGTATAGATAATTCAGCTTGCATATAACTTCTCAGTCTGCTTGGAAGGCAGTCCTCATACATTGGGCATTCTGAAAGCATAACATTCACTGCAGAGGTATATTCCATCTGTGCAGCACACATGGAATTTAGCTGATAGATCCTGGAAGTGTTGGCTTATTGCATGTACCTGGCAGAGTAGAACATCTGCACTTACATTGGATGCATTATGGATTTCTGAGTGCCCAGAAGCCTAGAAATCCTGGAAATCTATTTCACTTTGGACACAAAACAATAGTTTTAAAAAAACTCTGGAGATGCGTTTTCCTTCTCTTCAGAGAAAGGAACTAATTGCAAATTTTAGCTAAGATGGTTGAATAGGTATAAAAGAAAAAAGCTGAGCCTGAGTATAAGGCCATGGAACTCCTTGAAATATTAGTACACTCACCAAAGCTGTTAAAAATATTGTTCAGCATGGAGGGAACAAGCCTCACCTGCAAAATGCCCTGACCACCTATCAGTGTAAAGAGGGGTCATCTGTTCTTGACTGCTTTTCCTGGTGCCTTCTTGTCTATGTTGAAGTATTCAACTATTAATTCCAGTTCGTTTAGTGAAACTCATGTTTCATCTGCTAACTGAACTTTCCAAAAGTGGTAGCTCCTATTTCTCCGTCTTTTTGACAATATGAATAGTGAAATATTTTTTACTACTCATACAAGATGAAAGATAAAGGGTTTAACCTGAAAGTATTCTACATCCTAATGGTTGATGCATTCCCTTTTGAAAGGCCTTCATTGAAACCCATTCTTCACCTGAGTTAAAGCAAGATTTTAAACATCCACCTTGTAAAATGCTGACAGATTATTCAAATGCATGAGGTATGTAAGATATAAGATATTGACACATTATTCAGAATATGCAATGACTCTTCAAAGTCATTTACTGGAACACTTCCAATTCATATATACCAGACAAACAGATGTTTGCTGAACCGAAGAGAAAGCAAATCTAATTGATTCCTGTACTCATATCACCTCTATAAGGTTGAGTGGGGACATGATTTTAACGCTACACAAAGCATCAAAACCTGTTTCTGACACTGGTCTACCTCAGCTGTTCTGAATGCTGACAAAGAGACCATGGTCTTTCCTGAAAAATAATCATAAAAATGATGTGAAGGTGGAAGGAATGATATACAATGGGAATTTTAGAGTTCAGAGTTTTGAGTTTACTGGAAAATGACTGCAAGGAATTTTCTATATCGTTTAAGTACTGTAAGAGTTAAAATGCAAAGTATCAATATATTTTTCCAATCTAGGCCCAACACACAATGATGGTTACATGATAGAGACAAAAATGTAGGTGTCCAAACAAATTTGACTGGATAAGCATGATTAATAACTCGTGAAGTATCATTGTGTTTCAAGTACCCAGTGTTGCACTGCTTTCCACCACCTGCTTCTCGTCTGTCCAAGTCCATAACACAAGATACCAAGTAGTGCATTCTCATATGTTTTCACTGGATTCTTTTACATCCTACAGAAGCTACATAGACAGCTGATAATCAAGCCCTTTTCAATAATTTTGGCACAAACCAGCTCTTTAGCATCTGTTAGGTACAGAATCTGAAGGACATTCACTATCCAGTCTTCTTCCTTTTGCTTTATGGCAATGATGTGTTTCAGTAGTGAAGGGTACCTCACAAGAAAGCATCTGTCTGTGAGTACTGGCCTCAAGCCATCTGGCCTTTCAGTCATAACCAAAAATAATTCATAGAATTGTATCCAAATTTTCATGTGACCCTAAGAAAATCTTTGAGAGAAGACTACTATATCTTTGTGAGATATAAAACAAGGGCACTTCAGATTTTGAGGGAAAGGTGAAAGAAACATACTTAGTTTAGAGTTAAGGTTGTTGCCTCACCTGATCCCTAAGCAAGATGTGTATGTCTTGGGCAATGGTTAAAAAGTAGGACAATAAATGTGTCACTGTATTATCAACCACCATGTAATCACAGAGAAGGCAATCCTAGGTTCTGGCTTGCACAAAATCTGGCAAAGCTTGCTTTAAAATTCAATTTGAGATTAATCTACTAGATTGACAAATCAATTAGATTGATTGTGTAATCAATTACATTTGCAATAAATCTTCACTTGAAGACAATGTAGTCATAATTAGATGATTTCAGACTATGCACATTAATACAGCATGCAGCATACTGCTTGAAAATTTGGCCAAATAGAAAAATTCATTTATTATGATAACTTTTGTTTTAGATATTATGTATAATGTATAATAATTAAAACATGATATAAAATGATGCACAATACATCACTGATTATACATATTAATATGATGTATGCATTTTACAATTACTAACAGCAATAATTATTACTATTAATTCTAATTTAATAAGCATTAACATTTTAAAAATCAACTGTCTTAGTTTTTTCAGGTATTACTACATGATCATGGCTACAAGATGGTAGGCACTATTGTTTGAATTAGCAATCAGTTTTTTCTAATAGTTTGGGCTGGCCACTTTCTTGCTTACTACGCATCAGCATTCATAACACTACAGGAAGCAATGGTTATAATAATAAAAACTGTTATATCCAATTCATACTGCTGTGCTTGGAAGCCCTGAAACTATAAATTGCTCTTGGCCTAACAGTGGTTATATGACTCACACATAACCTATGTACCATCCCTTCCAGGATAAATAAATACAGACATAAAAATACCCTTGTTTTCTCTCAAATCAAGAAGCACCTAAGAGAAAGAAGGATGTGCACATGCTGTACACAAAGAAAACACTTGTATCAAATAGCTACTTACTCTTTAGTTAGTTAGCTAGAACTACTGCAAATTATTTTTCAAGTATGTCTCTGTATTCATTTTGGTTGTCTCTCTAGACAGTAGTCCCCTCTTTAAATTCACTAATCATATATGACAAAGGTGTTGGTCTTCTCTTCACATCAGCTTCTCTACCTTAAAATCAGCAGTTTTATGTCAGTCCTTAACAATATTAACAACAGGGCTAGATGAAATTTGATTAGGTTGCTCTTTGAAAAGTGCTCCGGTGATCCTATAGGAAGGCCTGAGACAACATCAAAATTTTGAAATGTCCTGAGATGCTTTGAAAAATGTTCTATGTAGAACGCTCTTGTTCAGCTCTCTGGAACAGATAGAAGCAGGCAATCAGATCTTCAGAAGACCCTTGATATCTGAAGTTTGTAAGCAACTCATCCCTCCAAATACTGATTAAGAAAGCATGCCAGATAGAAATCTGGCATTGCCCTGGTCAGGAACTTCAGCTGAGTTTATTTTATGGCATGGGTGATAGCCATAGAAAACCATAAAGTCTAAATGAAAAAGGCATTCAGACTCAACTAAACCACAATTATATCAATAACTATATAGGTCCATTTCAACTACTGCTGCTTTAATAAGAAGAGAACTATAAGAACTAGTCTCTCAGAAACATCATGACTGTAAACTACAGAAGTGCAGAGCACCTAAAAGTGGTAAGTGAAGACAGAGCTAACGGAACATGCATCACATGCAGCATACCGTTGTGAAACAGTATAAGATCTTATGGCTCAAAGAATGAAAGAGGTAACTGTCTCAGACATCTAGTAGGGAGAGAAGCTAATATTCTTCTTTAGGGAGGTTCATGCAAATCTGGCTGACTGTTAGTAACTTCTTATCTACTGTACATTTCTAAGTGGAGAATGTTGGCTATGGCCTAATGTCCATTATCACAGAATCACAGAATCACAGAATTGTAGGGGTTGGAAGGGACCTCTAGAGATCATCGAGTCCAACCCCCCTGCCAAAGCAGGCTCCCTACACCACATTGCACAGGTAGGCGTCCAGGCGGGTCTTGAATATCTCCAGAGAAGGAGACTCCACCACCTCCCTGGGCAGCCTGTTCCAGTGTATGAAAACAAAATCAGGAAAATAGAATCATAATATAGAATTGCTCAGGTTGGAAAAGACCTTAAAGATCATGAAGTCCAACCGCAACCTAACCATAATGGACACTATTCTGATGCTGACACCAGACATCTTTTGTTGTGCTGTACTGAAGAGGACCAGATCTGCCATGCTGGCCTTAGAAGATAAAGGATTCTGAGAAAAGATCATGGGATGGGAATTAATCATTTCTCTAGAAGGGGAGCTGGGAATGTTTAAGTAGCCCTAACATTGCAAGAGAAAGGTTGTTGTGGTTTTTTGTGACTATGAAAACAAGCCTTGGCAAGCTTCTAAAGGAGGAGTAGCTTTTAGAATGCTTATTCGTGGCCCACCGAAGTAAAAGAGCAGAATTCTCCATTAGGCAGTCAAGCATCTGCCATTAGGGAACTCATAACGCCCCCAGAAATGTTGAATGCCACAGGCAGACCAAGCAGTAGGATCACACATATCACATACATATTTTTTTCAATAAGTGTTTTGATTTATTCTTGAAAATAAACATGAGAGTTGCAAATTAATCACCCTTTTAGAACAGTGCAAAATACCAGACAAATTTGAGCTCGTAACTGAAGTTATTTAACTTTCTAAAGTCCTTTTCCTTTTCATATCATAAAACATATTCTACAATACCCTCCACCCTGAAAGAAAATGGTATTATACCTTTGATTATTGGAAGGAAAAAAGACAGTTTAACTCCTGCTAAAGGAAATTTTTATCCCAGGAATCTTTCTGACTTCTTTTATAAACCTGGAAAAGTAGTAGTCAGTGTAGTTACTAAGGGAATTAGAGAGTGACAAATTCAGTGTCATAACCAAGGATCACACACAGCCCTTGGGATTCATATGTCAGAGGCACCCGTGGTTTAGTGCTCAATCTGGTCAATTCATTAATGAAGTTAGGAAAAGATTAAAAAATGGGAGAGAGCGACACTGAGACAAAGATGTGGCATAATATTCACACTTTAGATGTGCTAATTCAAGGTCAGAGACATAGCACCATGGAAATGCTAGACGAGTTTAAGGGAACAGAATTAATGCCTTTACTTCTGAACCCAAGCAAGGATGAAAGGAATCTTTTAAGATTATCATGAGGAGCTAATGCATGATAGTTCTGCAATGAAGACAAAGATTCCCTTCTGTCATGCTGTAAACACCAAGACATCCAAACGTAACTAGATCTATTCAGAAGTAATCTAGGTTGGAAGGCTGAAGTACTTAGATCTTGCAGGTCCTAATTGTCATGGCCAAGCTTATGGCAGTCATAACAGAAAGTACATACAAAAGTATGAAGATAATACCCAGTGGATAGATCAGTTTTTGAAACCCCTATAGCCATAAACTCTTCCAGTGAATCTACAAATCTCTGAACATATTAAAGTAACTGGTAACTGTATCAACTCTTACTGATGGAAAATCTCTAAAGTAGACACATTTTCTAAGAATCATCAGCTATTCAACATATTTCTGTATCTTTTAACCAAAGCTAAAGAAATGAAAGAATAGACTTTTGAAATCCATAAGCATTTAATGCTCCCTCGTCATACAATGAATGAAGATCTTCCCCTCAAGTTTGATGGACATCAGCTGACATCAGTAATTAATCAAATTACTATTTGGTGCTAGTTTTCAGAAAGCAGTGAGATGATATGCAATACTCTGTAAGTGAAGAAAAAGAGACCTTCTTTATTAAATCTTATGAGGATTTAAAGTCATCATTGTGTATTTTGATACAAGCAAAGTATCCTCTTTGGAAGGTGACATTAAATGATTGGAGCTCCAAATAATTCTTGAGGCCTCTGAAAAAAGAGGTTATGTGTAGAACAGTGTTGCAAGTGTAGGAAAAGACTGCAAACATAGGACTCCTATATTCTATTAATGTTATTCTGACAAGATACAGGGAACAACTGTGTTATGCTGATTCCTTCAAGCAAAATATGTCAGATTGCTTTCCTCCTATGAAACAGCAGCCCTGAAATTGAGATGCTGAATCTTGTCATCCACGAAGGAACACAATGTGCTGGAAGTAACCACAAGGTATAGTAGATTGTAAATTGTGGACTGCTCAGATAATGGCCATTAGAGATATGTAAAATGTCCCATTAAAAAGTAGACGGTTCTTCCCTGGTGAGCAGAAGAGACTTCCTTTGCATGAAAGAAGAGAAGGCATATTGAAGTGTACTCTCATTTTCTCAGAATACCATTTCCTGGATGCCAGTGTTATGGCATTTATCTTTTTCAAGATCTTTGTAGTGCTTGGAGGAGTCTTCTTTCAGTGTTAGCATAGTTGCTAAATACGCTTGAGGCTGGCAAGCATTTTTCTTGATGGTGAAGGTCATGACTGTCTAAAACAATTAAGGAATTACTTTTGGAATTTTATTTGTTGTTTGGGCATAAAAGACCAAGGGAAAAAAAGCTTAGGATATGGCCTTCTTCCAGTAATTTAGTTTGTGTGGGTATCAGTATGGTGTATCCCAGTGCCAGGAATATGCTCATCACAGAAATGGCAAAGATTACTACTGCCCTGGAGGGAAGATACTGCCATAAAAATATCTAAAAATAAAGAAAGGGAAAAGAAGATTACTAAGTGTAAAGAAAACTGTGTGGCTAAAACTCCAAGACTCATTCTCTACTGGTCTCATGGAAAGGTAAGCAAACGTGACTTGGAGAAGAAATACAGAAAGGAAAATAAAAAGGAAAGATGAAATAAATTAAACAACAAAAAGCAAAGAACCCTATGGGAAAAAAGTCACGCAGGAAAAACTCACAGTGCAGAGAGTGCTCTGACTGAGACAAGTACTTCAGAAGAACTGAGGTCAAATGGTTCTTTGACTGTTGCACTACTGGCATGAAAAGAAACGGGCTGTCTTCTGTACATTCTGCACAAATAACAAAAGCCTCCAGTTTGAATGCCAAACACTAGATCTACATGTGGGACAAAAAATGCCATAAAAAAGATGAGTGCAATAAGCTGAAAAGCTATCTCACCAATTGAATAAGAAAGCAGCTAGTGTAACCACTGATTATTTACATAAAGCTTTGAAGAATTCATTGAAAACTGACAAAATTCAATATCAAGAAGCATTAAAAGGAAGTTTTAAAATGAAGTCAATAAAGTCAACTTTCTTTGACAAATTTCTGTTGTGGAAAAAAAAAAACAAAACACAACTATAGTAGCATTTCACAGGTGACACAGAATGAATGGTAGAGAAGGAAGGAGATTTTAACAAATGTCTGGTGAGCAGGCTACTCACACTGCCAAGCAAGCATGAGCAAAGGAATCATAAACAAGAAGTACAAAAGCAGTACACTTACACTATCATTTATAAACAAGTTTAGCTATTAAGAGTTAGAAGAAGCCTGCTGAAAAAAAAAAACAAAAAAACAAACAAAACAACAAATGGTAATTGGTTATAATGTTCTTTCACTAAGCCCTGGCAATGGGAATTTAAAGAACTGAATGATCAGGACTTTGGACTTGAGAAAAGAAAAAAAGTAAGTTACATCAGTATTAGGCTGGAATATCAAGCTCTTGGGGAAATATCCAATCAATTAGGCATAATTTTAAAAAAAGAAAAAAACAGTAACTCAAAGAAACTGAGTTGCTTTGAGTTGACTAGCAAGTTCAACACCTTATCTTAAGCTTTCCCTGTTTACCTAGATACCCTAAGCATCTAAAATGCCAGTAGCTAGGCTTATGTAGCTAACCGGATTTCTATCCATGCTATCCTTAAAATCTGGAAGTATTTTTCTAATTGAGATGTGTAATTTATACTTATAAGTGCAGTTATGACTTTTATTCAAAATTCTTTCATGACTAACACTAGCCATTTTGCCCCATGAAAATTTTAGTTATGAAAGAATCCACTATTTTCCCTTAAAGTAGTTAACTCACTACATAATACACCACAATAACAACACTCTTTAAATATACATATATATATGTATATATATATATATATAATCACTAGATCAAGTTGACATCAGCAATTTTTGCTTTATATTTTCAAGCACAGTTTGCAGTCTACACAGTGTTAATTGCTGTTCCACACTGTGCAAGCATTCAGAAAATAAAACAAGAAATCAAATGGGGTTTTTAATGAGCAATGGAAAGTAAAACAATAACATGGAAGGGGAACATACACACCCTGATACTACTCTGTTGTTGGATTGTTTTTGTTGTTGTTGTTGTTTGTGTGTTTGTTTTTAATGCTGTACTTATTTTGTGTAGGTATTTGATTATTTTAATGCACAGTTCAAAATAATGACGGATATGGCAAGAATACAAGAGAGCTAGATATGGTACGTTTAAAATCATTGTCTACATACTAGTGCAAAATTGTTCTCTGTGCTATAATTAAAACTTCATAACCTATTTTTTACTGCAAATCCTCTATCTTAACAGACGTAAGCACCAGAGTGGCTTGTCTATCTACCTCCCTGCATGCCGTAGCTGATGCTTTGAGAAGAATGACAGATGTCCTATCAGTTAAGATGCCAAATTTGACCAAATGTTCCATATAGCGAAGTATGAGCACATAGAGAATCAGGAAAGATGATCACAAGAGTTTTCTGGTGACACTACAACCATTCTAGCAATATCCCAAATATTGACTACTCCTTTTGGACAAACACCTCAATCTTCAGCTATTCCAACCATCAAGTAAGCATATTTTTTTCACCATAAACCTCTAAAATCCTGTCTAGACTAGGAATATGCAAATTTCTGAACCAAATCATAGTTTTCAAACTTATGATTTACCATTTTTGACAGTTCTCACCTAAATCTGCCCTCTTCACTTTCAGTTCACTCATAGAACTCTCTAGTACCAAATCAGCTTCCTTTCCTTCCACCAACCTTCTATTGTCTGTTCTCTTAAAAACATTCAGTTTCAGCCTCTCCTTTCATTTTCAGTATTCTTTTTACAGTTTCATGTTCCTTCCTGTTGGCCTCAGCTCCCATGCTGACTGTCACTCTGACCTCTGAGAGGAATATCATCTCTCTTCACTGGGCTTACAAATGCAGCTCGGTGTTCATAGTAAACAAACAGCTATTCAGTGCTTAGAATAGCTTTTCTTCTAGGTCCGTATCCAGTGTTTGCTATTAATTCTTCTTTATTCTTACCAAATCATTACCGTGATATCACTGTGACAGAATTAGTCCATTTGCTTACGTATTTTTCTTTGTTATATTATGACTTTCAGATCACTGGTACTGATGATCAGTAGTTTCCACATGTCACTGGAACTGCTCAGCGTGAATCAAGTCAAAAGGTTTGCCTACTCTAGTAGCTTCTCCCTACATGTAGTTAAAAGTAGGTGCTTAGGAAAACAAAGAGCATGAGATATACAACTACTTTGTCTAACTTTATGACCAATCTTTTCTGTTTCATATCGCTCTCCCATTTCAAAACTAACACATGCGGTATATATGGATCTCAAGATTTTCATGTTCCAGCCTTTCTCCAACCCATGAATCTTTTCTGTAACCCAGTTAATATATTTAAATATCTATTTGGATCTTCCTGTTCACAGTATTTCTGTGGAGCTTTCTGTATCACGTATATAAAACTATCTATATTTAAAAAAATAATTTCTCATCATCATTTTCATCTTAGGTCTCAATTACTGTAACACAGCTTTTAAGCTCTTGACAAATGTAATTTTCTCAGCAAATATGAGACTGCTTGAAACACAATTTTATAAGCCCTCTACTTTGACCGTGTTACGGCCCTTCTGTCACCCCTGCATGGATTCCTCTTTTCTCCATCATGCCAAATAAAAAAGATTTGATTTTTAAAAACGTACTTGTGGGTTTTTACTGACTTATTAATTATCTTCTAATGACTATTCAGACACCGAGTCTCACCTCTGTTCAGTTCATAATGCCTATCTCAGCCAAGTTTTTTTTTTTTTCCAGTAGCCCTTCCTTGCTGCTTTCGCATTCAAAAGGTGCCTGCAAACCCTATTTTCTTTTCAAGAGTCATCTTAAGAGTCATCTCGTATGAGATGCCAAAAACACAACAAAATTTTAAAATGGTTGGTGTTGAGAGACTACTGCTTATTTGGCACATTTTATATAACCACACAGATTTCTCTTCTTTAAACTGCTTTGTAAATTGTCCAAGATACAGTGAATAACACCACATATCCTCTTGGATCTTCATTACAGGCAATGTAATGGCAGCAATACTAGATTATTGCTAGAACGTGGTGTAGTTTAAAAAGCACAAGTGGAGATCTGAGCCTTCATTCTTCCCCTTTCTTAGTTATAGCTTACAAAAAACAAATGCTTTCATCCAGCTGAGCATAGTCATTATAGCTAATTTCTATTACACATTTACTATATTTACAACACTGGCCTCAAAATTTAAATATCTAAAGAACTTAATAATTTCTGCATCTTTTAATATAAAGAACATACAAATACCTACATGCAGCCTGCTACATAGTCCTTCATCTAATTCATGCCACTGTGATAACTCAGATTGAGGACAATTCACATTAACAAAATTTGAAAAAAACAGCCTATAATTCATTCAAACTATAGAACACCATAATTTTTATGTTGAATATTTCAGACACTAATAATCACAGTGTAAGCCTCTGAGAACCATGGAACTCGTGCGTCATATTCCACCTCAAGTAATTACATACTTGCTTAAATAACAGTGACCACCACTCTAATTTTTTTTTTTGTCTCTATTCAAAAATCAGACCTAACAGTTAAGAATTTACTTGTTAAAATAACTGATAGTTTTACTATTAAAAACAAAAAAAAAGGTGTTGAAATGCCTTCAATTAGCTTTTAAATTAGCGCACCAATTTGTTGTACCAATTTTGGAACAAGTCCAGTTCATCTGAAGTACTAGAACATAACGTGTTAATGAACACAAATGCAGAGTATATTAAATATCTCACACAGTTATTACTTTATGACAGACTACAGTAACAGTCTACAAGAATCCCTAAATATATTTATTGCTAACTTTTACAGAGGTGATGTTTTTAGCACCAAAGCATATTTTCCCAATCGTTGTGTGACTCTGTTCCACTTTTAAACATTATTTCTGACTCGTACAAGGGAATTAATGTTCTGCAATATACATTTGCATTTAACTGCAAGTCTTGTGAACTAATTTATTGACAGCTTAATAATTATGCTCTAAAAAATAAAGCAATATTTATATTTCATTTAGGAAGGAAATCCTTAGAAATTATAAGGCCTAACAAACCAATATCATAGTTATTTCTGCTTGTGCTTTCTTTCTCCTCATTAATCTATAATGTAATTCTAAGTGATTAAATTTTCAAGTCAGACTCTTGAAGTTCCTCCTTTCTTCTTGTCTCAAAAAACATCCAAAATTCCCTGCCTAAGCTAATATCTATCCCATCTCCTCTTATTATAATTTGGGGTACTTTTCTCCTACTGATTTCTTAATATAATCTTCCCTGTTACTGGATCATATTCATCTCTGCTGTAAGAATTAAGTCCAGCAACATGAACATGTGCTTTCATTAAAGAATTAGTCCAAGGTTAAATATGTTTCTTTGATACGATGCTGAGAAGAGCACTGAAAAGAAAGGATCAAGTTGCATTTCTCTGTCAAATGTCATATCAGATGTCACCAATTTGTTTATGCGCTCATCTTCCACTGTTAGCCCATTGGTTAATTTAATTTTTTATTTTGTTTTGTTTTAAGACCTAGTTCTGTCTGAAAATTCTGTGTGCTTCCACTATTGGCTTCTTAAAATGGAATTAACTAATAGTCGCTGAAATACATAAAGCGATACTGAAAAATATCTATGGGAATATTCACTTAGCACAGCAAATTCTTTTCCTTGAATGTACTGCCTCCAAAGAGCAACAGAAACCATGGAAAATGTTAGATTTTAAAGGGAATATTCACATATATTCCAATATTCTGTATGAAAACATAGAAAGTTTATTAACGTTGTAAGTATTGTGGTGGCATTCCATAAATGAGATAAAACTAAACCTGAGGACCTGGTGTAAATCTGCATAGACGATTTAGTTGAGAAAAAATTACTTTGGTAGATAACATCCTTGTCTCTTTGAAAGATCAGTTTTCACAGATTTAATCCATAAAAGACTGGTAGAGACAATTCTAAGGGCATGGATTGAAGCATACTGGCAGCTGTAGAGAAAGTGAACAACTCCTGTGCAAATACTGTATCTAATGTAATGCTTGCTTCAGAACTTCTAACTACCTTCACAACTTCAACGAAGACATTGTAAACTATTTCTGTACTGAAATGGTCTAACTCTAACCCTTAGATTTTTATAAAACCTGACCTAAAAGTTGCCTTAAAAAGGACTTTAGTGTAGTTAAGTAAATGATCCAGAACCTGTCCAAAAAGCTTAAACAAGGGCAGTTATTAAAAATGTCATAGTCAATAGGATGGAAGAGAGGTGAGGGCATATTAAGATTGATTGCCCTTAACAAAATACACAGATGTCCCTCTGAAGAGTCATAAAACCTTTCGAGTTTCAGGAATCTGATCCTAGGAATGCAAGATGAATTGTGATTTGAGTATGCAGCTCCACGAAATCTTTTTGTAACCTGACTTGTCAGGAAGAATTAAAAAAATAAGTCACTGCTATAAAAAAGAAAAATAGCTCCAAGAACAAGTCAGGTATTCTAACAAGGTATTAAAGGAGATACCTGAATCTAGTTCCCTGCTCCAAAAAAAGAAAATCTGCTACAACTGATGAAGATAATGACATTATCTTTTTTGCTCTTCAGGTTGTTTCTACTTGTAGTTTGGCCAAATGTTGCTGGCATCCACTGAAACTCTCTCCTGTTTTCCAGAGGTCCAGGAATGTTTCATGTATGCTTTGGTATCTCACTTGGCCTCTGCCTCTGTTACAGAGCCTCTTGTAAATTATGTTATATCTGCAGATGGTCAGGCTACCTTTTTGGGGATCTCAAATTGTACCTGTTGCCTGCTTGCAAAAGACTGCTCAGTGCCCTCACCATTAAAGTACCATTTCCAGGGACAATCACTGCAAACAGTTTATAACATAACTCTTGCTAGGAAAAAGGATACAATTGCTGTGAATATACAGAAAATAAAGATTTCCAAAAGATTTTAAAAAGCCAATAGGATCAAACAGAATACCGTGCTGAGCTGCCAAACTACCAAGTAAATTTGATATAGAAGCAAAATATACTGTCTTCAATTTCTAGAGGTTTTTACAAATCCACGACTTTTTTACATTATAGAGGTTTTATCCAGAATAGCTTATAAAAAATTCCTTTTGTGGATTCATTAAGGAAAGCCTTGAAGTCACAACCGGCTCTGAAAGTGCTTGTACCTAGTGTGAACAGCTGTAAACAAATTTTCCAGATATCCTACATCCATGAATGCTTATCACTGACACACAACTGCTGTTACCATCCAGGCATGCCTTTTTTTTTTAATAAAAGTCCTCTCAAACTCAGATGCAGATAAACGACCCACGTGCTTTGGCCCTCGGGAACTTCAAAACCCCCGAGCTCATAAGATCAAAATAAATAAATAAATGAATAAAAGATACAAGTAGCTTACTAAATGTGTTCCTCAGATGTATGAAATTCAATTTCTAGGGTGGGATTTAAAGTCTCTAAAGAATTCTGATATGCAAAGTGGAGTTAAGACTTCCCAACAGATCTCCTAAAGCTTTGAATTGCCCCTCCCCTCTCCCTGAACATGCTACCACTATAATATTCCAACTTCCAGCCACACGTTGCATTGCTGATAAAAGGGATCTGTGAAAAACATTAATGCATGTTTCAGCTTCTGAATGAGCCATTGGTGGACAAATCTTAAAGACTGTTCTTCTATTCTGGATGGTGCTAGGACTGAAAATCAACTCATTTTACTTTTTTGGACCTCGTACTACAAGAATGAATGAAATTAACTTCTGAACGAGTCTTTACCAAAATACAAAAATATTTTTAAGGTTTAGAAAGAGAAGCGGGGAGATGCAAATTTTTCTGCTATGTCTCAACACGACTTATCTAATTACAGGATTTAGCAACCTCTCAGGACCAATTCTCTGGCAAGACAAAAGCTACAACACACCAGAATCAAACAACCGCATGTTTTAGTATATAAGTGCTGTTAAAACCTAACCTCAAGTGGGTGCTGGTGCTAAATGGTGAAGCATACAGGCTCTCCTACCGAATTTTTTTCAAAAAACAAATTGAAACAAAAGTCCTATTTTGTTTTTCAAGAAATTACTGGACAGGCATAGTTTTAAAAACTAACACAAATTACCTGGCAAGGCTTCTTCATTTTAATTGCTATAACATGGTATCTGTAACAGCAGAGTTCACAGGTCCATGACCCTCTTTCACTAATCCACTTTAACAGGCAGAGTTGATGTGTGTATCGTACTGACCCATCACAGCGGCAAGGATTTAACAGTTCACCCTGGAAAGGCAACACAAAAGCATGAACTGTACAGAAATACCTTATGCATATCTGTATTCAATACAAAAGCATTTACATCTCTGTAATTATCAACTGGCTCCAATTTCAACACATGAAATTATAAGCATGTATTCTTGGCCATGGTAATCCTCAAAAGATAACCTGTCTTTAAAAGACGTAAGGGCTCCTGGAAGTACAGAGCCAGGTAACAACTACATATGCACGTATGTGTATCTATGTGAAAAACAGATTACAGTGCAGCAGCCAAAAGTAGCATATCTCAAATAAGTACCTCACAGGGAGGTGGTGGAGTCACCGTCTCCGGAGGTGTTAAAAAAATGCATGGATATGGCACTGAGGGACATGATTTGGTAGGCACGGTGGTGATGGGTTGACAGTTGGGCTAGATGATCTTAGTGATCTTTCCAGCCTTAACGATTCGATGATACTATGACATGGCACCAAAAGTGGCAAGATGTATTTCCCCACTCATTGCTAGGAAGGAAACTGATGTCATCACGGGGAACCGCTCTCCTTTAGCAGGGTTTTATATTGATCAGAGAGCCAGCTGTCAGACAGGAGAAGAAGTAATCTAACTAAACACTTCCCTCATAGTTCATATATTTCAGCATTTTGTAAATTGGCTATTCTCCTATTTCCTTAGAAGGATTCTTTTAGCTAAACTAAAAGACCAGACACAAACTGCCAGTTGCAGAACCACTGCTGTAATGTAATGACTGTGAAGACACTTGGACGCCTTTTTAACGTTATCTGCAAACAAACACTCGTAAAAATTTTAAAGGACAATAGGAACCGGAGAAATCTGTATGCTTAAAGTCCCTGAGGGGAGAGCCGGCAAACCGCGATGCCCAGAGGACAAGCGGCACACAAGCCGAACACAACAAACCGCAGACCGTCCGCACCGCCCTGCCCCGAGCGCTCGGCACGACGCACCGCTCGGCAGGCAGCGCTGGCGGACCCGCTGCGCGGCACGGCGGCGGTTGTTCCGGCCGGGCTCCGGCCGATCCCAACGGGCGGCTCTGCCGGCGGGGGCCGGGCAGGCGGCTCCGGGCGCTGTCCGTGGTGCTGACCGGGGCTCGCTGCGCGGGGTGCCGCCTCACCTGCTCGGGGCCCTGGAAGCAGATCTTGCAGATGGGGCCGGCCCCGCCGGGGTGGCTGCCGCTGCCGCTCTCGCTGCTACACACCGAGCGGGTCTCCGGCTTGTCGTCGGCCGCCGCCCCCGCCTCGCAGCCGGAGCCGCCGCTCTCCCCCTCCGCCGAGGGTTCGCCGCTCGCCTCCTCCGAGGCGGCGGGCAGCTCCAACGGGACGCCGGGCTCCCGCTGCGGCTCCCCGGCGTGAGGAACGCCGCTCCCCGCGGCGCCGCTCATGTCCGGGGCAGCGCTCACCCGCGGCGGGGAGAGCGGAGAGCGGCGAGGCCGCCCTGCGGGCTGCGAGCGGCCGGGAAGGTGACCCGGCGCCGCCGCCTCCCTCTCTCCTTCCCTCCTTCCTTCCCTCCCTCCCACCCCTTGCCGCGCCCCGGCGGCCGGGTCCGGAGCCGCCCCGGCGGCGTGCGCGTGTGTGTGCGGTGCGGTGCGGTGCGCGAGGGCGGCGGGGCGGGGCGGGGCGGGAGGAGGTGCCGAGAGCGAGCGGAGACCGGTACCGGAGCGAGCCCCGCGGCGGTGGGGAGGGAGAATGTGAGGGCCGCCAACGCCGCCCACGCCGCCCGAGCTCGGCCCTGGGGGGGACCGGGCGCTTTGAGGGGATTGGGGTGTGCTGCTGAAAGGCTGAGGGAGATGGAGAACGTTCAACAGGTGTTCCCAGGGGCAGAGCGGTGGCTCACAGAGTCTCTCGTGGCTGGCTTTTTTTGCTTCTTTTTTTAATTTATTTTTTCCTTTCAAAAATTCATTACATCACCTCGTTTTCAAAATTAAATCTGCTCACAGCATCACGACCGTCTCAAAAGAAAAAAAGAACAAAACAACACAGCACGCCGGCAATAAGTTCCTCAGACTTTGACTAGGGAACGTATGTGTGAATCTCAGCATCCAATGTAACACCAGTGCACATTTCATCTCGTGAAAATGACAGCAACTGCCTGCGTGGGGGAAGGAGACAACGCAAAAGACAATTGTGAAGCCACATGCTCCTCTACAGCCAGATTTAGATTTAAGCGACAAGGAGCTTGCCTGGCCTCTCAGAATGCATTGGTGTCTCTTTGTGTGCTGTTGGGATGAGGACATGTCAGGGTGATGAGAGGTGCTGCCTCCTCCAGCAGAGCTTTGGTGGCTCAGTGCAGTTGTTTCGTTGGGAGACAGAAGAGGTATGCAGAGATAGATAGAACACTGCTCAGTCAGAGGCCATAAGGCTGACCACCCACCAAACACCCCTTCAACCCTTGTTCTGACAGCTCTGTGCTAGCTAGGCCAATGCTGACCCTTTCACTTGGTGTTTAGGAGAGATAGTCCAAGCATAGGATTTCTTTTGTTCCCAAGGTGGTGGTTAAGTAGGCGAGTGACATGGATTTGTCCTGATTTGGTGATGCAAAAGGAAAATATCACATTGACGGTGACATTTTGACGAACTGTCAATGTAGAAATTCTTCTACATTTAATTTTCTCATGGCAAAGTAATACCTGGAGATGTTGCCAGAGAGACTAAAGGGCGATAGGGACAGACTTAATCAAATAGATTAATTCTAAAGGAAGAAGGGGCAATCACAAACAAAGCCCGAGAAATGTCAGAAGAAACAGATGAGTCCAAAGTGCTTGGTAAAAGAGAGGCAGAACCAGAAAGAAGGAAATGACGGGGAAACAAAGGTCGTGAAATGAGAAATGAATGCTAAAAAGTTTCTCATCTGCATGGGAGAAAAACAGCATGCCCTTGCTATTTGTTATATGTGGGGTTTTATACTATTTTTCTTACTCATCCCTTTGTATGTCATCGCAAATTCAATAAATTACACAGCTTTTGAGAAGGATGCAAAGAGAAGATAAAAATGTCAACAGAGAAATGGAATGGCTCCTTAATATCAGAATAAGAAAGAAAGATGTGACTATATGGAACGACGCACTGTATTAGGAAGGTTAATCTTTCCTACTTAATCTTGCTCAAAATATATGCGCAAAATGACTCTTAAAGGGAACACATCCAATCTGAATTGGAAGAATGAATCTTTCTCACATACGTAATTAATTTGGAGAGTTGATGGTGAGTGGGTATTTCATAGACATGAGGTTTTTAATGCATCACCTGTTTGCACGTCTATCAGCAGCTAGTGTTATGCCAGCTAAAATAAAAACGCAGAGGCTATTGATCCTCATGTTTCAGAGCATATTAGTGTTATTTAGCATGCTGGGGTGGGAGGAGATGCCAGCAAAAGAGCAGAAGGGGTGAAGAACATTGTATAACACATCCTCCAACCAAAGTAACATTCAGCCTTCTGCTGAGCGAGAGATGGGAATAGAAGCCAAAAACAACGATTGAAACAGAAAGAAGAAAAATTTAAGCAGAAAAGGGTGTTCTGCTACATAACAGCAGTAGTGTGGGTGGTTGGGAGAAAGAGAAGCTGAAAACAGGAAGAATGAATATGGGATTAAGACAGCGGACTGCATTTCATGGGATTTATGTGCAAGCACAACTTTGTGACACGCTCCTTGTGCAACATTGGCCAAGTGACTTGAAGGCACCCTGTTAGACAAGCGTGGGCAGCTCATAGCACACCCTGCTTTGGGCCGGCAGCCTGCAGGGAGAATTGGTGTCACATCTGCCACCTCTTCTGGGAACAACAGGACATCTCAGCTGGCACCAGATCCCCAGGTGTAGGTGTAGCTCCCTTCTCCTCTCCTTATCCTGTTCTCTATGTGAACCTGAAAAAATAATGTTTGCATTCTCTGTTCTCACCCTGCCTCTGCCATTATTACTGGCAGAATGAGGCCACATTTGTACTGTCTTGATCTTGGCTAAGATAACCAAGTATTACAACAACACAAATTATAAGGAACAATGATAGAGGTAAAAATAACACCGAGGTAATAAGGGACAGTGAAATGAATTGCATTATTAGTGGGCAATGAAAAAAGCAGAAATACAGCGCCCAAGGGAATGAAAGTTGTCTCTCCTTTATCTTGGTTGTGCAGGAATAATGGACAGTGGCAAAAAAATACTTGCAGGATATTATAGTGGAAGCACTGCGTCACTGCACATTTAGAAGCCAACTCCAGCTCTCCTTTTTTTTCCCTCAAAAACTTCCATTAATACATCACTCTGTACCATAAATACAGTAACAGAACAGCTCAATTATGGGTTTATTCCATTTTGCTACTTCCTGTATCTCTAAGGAAAACAATATGATATAGTTCTGAAATATTAATAAAGGAGGAAAGAGAGCAATTTTCCAGCATATTAGATGCAAAATAAAATACTAATCAGATAGGAAGTGAAATCTACTTAAATAAGAATGCAGAGACATTATTAATCCCATTAGTAAATAGTATGTATCTGTCTTTCAGAATGAAGTTCTCTACAGGTGGTGGACATCACCTGTAAACAAAAATAAGGCATTTTGACTGTAAGCAAATGCTTCAGTTTAATTTGAAATGCACTTTACATGTTTCTATCAAGATCTAATGTACCTCTGAGTAATATTCCCATCTGTTAAACTTCCATGTTCCACTTTACAGCACTAGAATATCTGTGCAGATGGTTAATAGCAATGCTAGCAACTGTGTTATTTGATTGTTCATGGAATGTGACCGATTTTTGTTATGAACACATCTTCATTCCACAATTGAAGCTTTTACAGTTATGTCAAGCAATTAAAATCTCATGTATACAGAAACCTATTGTCTTGTGAAAATCCTTTTTTTCTTGTTGTTGTGTGTTGTTGTTGTTGTTGTTTTTTTAATATTATTCTCTTGGTTTGGTTTTTCTCTGTAACTTGTACCTAGATTCCTATCCAACCCTGTGGTGCTCCATGCTGATAGAGTGCTGAATAGCAAAAGCTTCTAAGCAGGGCATCTACTTGAATTTCTTCCTCAGTTTCTCTTGCTGCTGGGATTTCCCTTTGGTGTTGGGATCCTGAGCAAAATTCATGAGAAGTGGCTCTTGGGACTCAGGGGAGCTGTGATTGTCCCTTTCCACTGAGTAAGGACAGGGCACTTCAGGCTGTTATGGGGCAGCCACAGACAGAACCAGACTCTAGCCACAGGAGCTGCTTCTGGCCAAGCCTTTGCCCCAGGGTCCCTGCCCTATAGCTTCCATCCTGCCCTATAGCTCCCATTCTCCTGAAGGCATGCATCTCCTGATAATTTCAGTGACCTTCCAAAGCCTGACATGGATAGTGACATAAAAGTTTCAATTTTTTAATACGATTATTCTTCTTGGCACAGTCTCGTACCGTACATAATTGCCATGTTTTCTTTATTGCATTCCCATCTTATTTGCCAGTATACTGTATTTCTTCAGAGACGCTAATTTATTTTTAAAACATTTGAAAATATCTATGATTGATTTTTCTCCACTGTGAAATACAGAACTAACAGCTTCCTGTGAAATGCAGTTTCCCTCTTCATCTTTAACTCTTTGGAAGTTTTGTTGTATCAGTTGCTGAGAGGGGAAAAAAAAAGATTTAACACAGCTTTTTGAATGAGGTAATCATTGCTTAGAAATAAACTTGGATCCTTGATTTATTTTGGAAGTAGATCAGCTGCCACGGATTCTAGAGGACAGCACAACTGAGTTCAGTTTATTGAAACAGAAATGACAGAACGTCAATTAGCTTTTCCATTACGTGTCATGCGAACAAAAGCCAGGCCAAAGAGAATTTATTTTAGTATCAGCTGTACAGATCGTTTTTATCTGTTTACACATAAAAAAGGAAAAATAATCTCTTTTTGTTGTGAAGTGTTTTCCTTGGATTTCTTTGCCTAGAGGTATTAGAATGAATGTAATGCGTTGTAAAGGCAACCTCAGCTCTTGAAAAGTATTGGTGAAACAACAAAATTAAGGCAAGAACTTACTGCTTACCTTCCCAGTGGACTCACCCACTGGGTATTAGTCCATTCTGTACACCACTGGTGTATGGCAACTTAAAAAGCTATGGGCTGCCCAACATTTGTAGTAAGGCAGTGAAATTTGGCTTCTACTGCTGAAACTCATTTTGATGGACACCACCATGATCTAGGCCCCTGTGAGGTTGGCATTTCAGCACACTCAAGGCAGGAGACAGAATTTCCCATGGGTAGTTGCTAGCAAGAAGGAAACAATAGTGAATTTGTGAGAGATGAAGTAGAGCTGATCCCACTTACATCATGGTGTCATACCCACGCCATTGACATCAGATGCTCACTGAACAGGCTTGGAGATGACACTTCACAAGACAAATGACAGAAGGCAACAACTTTTTACTTTGCCAAACTATTTTAGTTACATATGTGGCAGAAAACAAACAAAAAAACCACAAACAAACAAGGAGATGGTGCCTCCATGTCTGAGATATTCATTCCTGACTGAGGAGGCATTGGTCTGGCTGTTCCATGTACCATAGGCAGCTCTTGATGGTCTCATCTCTGTGCACTCAGTCTTATCTTGGAAGTAAAAATGCAAGTCCTCATAGCTTGGACTAAAGATCTTTGACTTCTGATATAAAGCAGTTGTAAACCTCTCTATGTGGCTTAAGTCATGGGATGTGTCCTAGCTATAATGAATCAGCATAGCTTGCCAGGTTTGCTGCTGCTGGACTGAGAGTTTCCACCTCTACTGAAAGCAACCTGTAGTAGTTAACCTGTCCACTGTTACAAATCTGCTGAGAAAGAGAACAGTTCCTGCAGATGTGAAACTTTGCCTCCCAAGTAGTGCCAAAACATAAATGTCAGCTGATAGAAGAGCTGGCTGTATGGGAAACTGGTAATCACAACCTGAACCTCTGATTAATCAGCTGAGACAAGTGTTGGGTCAGCTGTGGGAGCACAGGTGAGGGTAATTCAGCTGTGCTCCCGGAAGGGGTGGAGCTTGACTCCACCTCTTCTAGACCTCATTTAAGACCTGACCACCACTAAGGCAGCATCTCTTGGAGGTTGCTCCTCTGTGGAGATTGCCTGAATGTTTTCCAGCTAGACTGAAGGCTTCTATGCTGGTGAGTTTTCCTATAGGTAACCTTTTGGATATTTATCACCATCCTTCTTGTATTATTACCATCTTTGTATTATTTTCACCTTACAGCTGTCAATAGGGTTCTTAATTTCAAGGTTTCAGTTTGAGGGTTTCAGTTTGGGTGTTCTTTGTTGTGAAATAATCTTTTGTATTCTATCTTGCCACTCACCAGGTCTCTCAAAAATAATTTGGAAAGGCTATTTAACAAAATTGTGTGTACTGGGAGCCAAAATTCTGTTTCTTGTGATAAATTTGTAAGAAAATACATAGTAGTCACCACAAGCCATGTGGGATTAGATTAGGAAGGTGCTACATCAGTGAAGAGAGTCTTTTTTTTTTCTTACAAAGTCCACTGTAGTTGCCAGTTAAATTATCTTATTTCTGAAAGACAGTTACATAAACCAGAAGAAGTTATACCTTTTATGCTTCTTAAAGGGGAAGCAATGAATACCTTGCTCCTGCTGATCCTACAGTCTTGCCAGATGACTACTGTCTTGTCCACATGAGATAATAGGAAAAACTGTTTAATATTTTTTCTTTTTTTGTCTTCATTTTTTTCCTCTGAAGATGCTTGCAAAAATGTGAGATATTTCAGAGGACATATCATCCAGTGTGGGAAAAAGAAAGGAAGTGGTTGTTTTTGATGGATGTTTAATCAAGGTCTGAAATTTATAGGGAAGAAATGCAGGATTTCCTGTGCAATGGTGATCAGTCCTGGGGGTGTGTTGAGTAGGAAGCTACGCAGAGAACTGAGAGGTAGGACAGGGCAAGGACAGAGAAGGAAACCACAGAAATACCTATTGCTGGTGGCAATGCAGAGCTGGAAATTTCACAAACTCAAAAAGAGGATTCCTCTCTAGATACCGTACATGAGAATGATCCACCTGCTGCAAGGTGCTCATGCATCATCCAGAACTGCATTCTACTGAATGTGGTTGTTCTCAGGACTGGATCAGAGAAGCAGCTGCCCACCGTTCTACCACGTGGGTTGTGTGCAGAGGTATAATTGCTTAGGTCATTTATCTAACCCTCAGGCTCTCATTTTTCAATTTGGAAGTCACAGGCTTCAGCTATCCTCCTCTGCTTCCTGCTTCATGAGTACTTATTACAGACAGTGTAGATATGCAGAATTTGGACCTTAGTTACATTCTGTGGAACTCCTGGTAGAGAAAAAATCATTAAGCAAAGGAGACTTGTATACAGGACTTGAAAGAATATTTTCACAAACTGTGCCAGTGATGGGATGAGATTTAGTCATGATAACAATAGCTTTGCAATGTTTTGGGATTTTAAAACTAGTATTAACAGTACAGTAACACCCAGAGCTGCCTGTGGGAAGATTTGCTGTCTTTCACTGGACTTCTTTCATTCATGAATCTCCAGCAAGCTGAGTACACAAAGGGTGAGGCCCATATGTGTTCAATATCCACTTCCTTCACTGCACACTTTCTTCTTTCACTACAAGAAGGCAAAGTAAGGATGGGGGTTCTCACTAGGGGATTTGGCTTCACACTCAGTCTGCAAGGTTACTGCAAAGAGAAATTGGACAAAATATGTTAGAGAGCTACAGTACTAATGTTTTATTAACCGCCCCTTCCTGATGAACTGTGCATTGTTCAGCCTGAACACTGAACAGAATAAAGTCTGAGAGCTATATGTGTGTTAAGCACATATGTGAACCTCAGGAGCAGAGCTACAGGAAAAGGACAGAGTACAGGTTAGTCCTGCAACTGGTTTTAATATTCATTGTCTGCTACAGCTGCAAAATGAAACATGTCTGTGAGATACTGAACATTGTGAAGATTCTGGGACTGGAATGGCTGCAGATCCAGTGGTACACACTTCAATGAAAACTAGTGTGCTCACTGAGAATCTGCATCTTTGGAACACAAGATACCATTGCATTCCTCTGAGGCATAGCTTGCACATATGCTGAAGAACATACAAAAAACCTGTGCCCTTCTAGGGTAGTACTTGGAGGTCAAGTAGGACATGTAAGGGCATTCAAAATGGCACTAAATAGCTATGTGCTTGCAGCTTTTAAACCCTAAGTCAACCAACGCTAGAGAAGCAGAAGTGAAGCAGTGTCACACTGCACTTAAATTCATCTCAAACTACTTTGCTAGACTCCTCAAGAAGAGAAGCGTTACCACTCCCATTTCATTCTGGCAAAAGTCCTTTTCTCTCTGTCATTTGTCGTTCTGGGATGCTGATTGTAGAGAGAGGTACGTGGGCAATGTTAAACTGGATGAATAGATCCTGGATGAAACTTCAAAATGTTCTTAGATTAAGCCTATTGCCAATAATGGGTCTACATTCAGTGAACTTGACCCTTGTTCTCCTGGTAACAAAGACTTCTCTCTGGAACAACTGCATGAAACAATAAGCAATTACCTTCTTCTGTACATGTGATTACTAATTTCTAACCAGAACAACAAAAAAACAAGTCACTTCTCTCCCAGTCCTCACACTATAATTTCAGTTCTGCTGCCAAAGCCTGTCTGGCATCTGCTTTGTATACTTGATGTACAGCTGTGGTAGGAAGCCACAAATAGTAGCGCAGCATCTTCCAGAGCTATGCTGCCAAGGGTAAAAGGATCCTGCAGGGCAGCTGTACCAAGGGAGCCATCCCAGCTCCTTGGAAAGCAGCAAATCATGTTGCGATGAGAAAGGTACAAAAACAGCCAGAAAGCTGTTCTTTTCCCAGCTTTTTCCATTCTAGGAAAGCAAGTGGCTTCTGGCCAACACACACACAAAAGGAATCAGTTGTTGTTAGTTTTAAAGGCAGCCATAGGCTGCTCTAGCAATGCTATGTATGTATAAGGTTATGAGGCAGTATGGAAGTAGTGTACCTTGCGCTGCTGTTTGTTTCTATACCTGATGCAAAGCAGGCAATCTATAGGATGCCTCAGGATTAACTACAAGGTTGTTGCTTTTTTTTCATAATTTACAGTAGGGATGGATGTATGGCATTTGTTTAACTAAAGAACATCATGCACTCAGAGGAACGCAAGTATCCTTGAGCTGTGCATGCTTGAAACTAATTACTATTCCTCACTGAATTAGAATGCTTAAATATGTGTATGTCTTTAGGTGAAGTAGGGCAGCCTTTATAAATCTTATAGGACTGACTGTGAGCTTTTCATATTCTGCATTTTCCTGTCTCAGCCAAAACGCACAGCACTGCTTGAAAGATAAGCATGGATGTTTAATTAAAAACTGAAGAAAGATGCTTGAATACGTAACTTAAACTTCAGCCCTTTGCCTATTTTCTTCTCATAGATGATACCCCTGACAACACTGACTCCCCTGAAATTGATCTGTCCTTGTTTATTTGTAATAAGCATTCTCATCTCTCTCTTGGTGATATTGCAATGAATCTTTCAGGGAGTGGAGTGAGATGGATGGTTTGGTCCAGAGTACACTGTAATATCCAATAATTTTTATTTCTTTATGTCTGGGTTATGTTCACTTGAATCACAGGGAAAATGAGTTTTTGCATCTTTAATAAATATGTCACTTTGGAATGTATGCCCAATTTGCAATGATTGATAGTTACAGCAGCTAATATAGATGTGAGAAATTACCAGCTAACCTTAATTAGCACTTTTAAGTTTCAGATCCTGGAAATTATGTTCCCTACTATAGCTAACTGATCCTCCTGTCTGTATGTGTTTTATCTTCTCATGCCTGTATACAGTTAGCAGCAACTTTGGCATCAAATAAAAAATATCGTGCGTACATCCTTATATGATTGCATACCATTACTGAATTCTTAATCAAAAAAATCATATTGGATTCTGAATGAACTTTATGAAAAATTAAGCATAAAAATCTATAAGGAATTCTAGGGCAAGTATACAAACAGAAGTCTACGGTTTCTTCAAATATGTGTAGGAATATTGGTTTCAGCAAGCCAGAAAAGGTCAGAAGTCTAAATGCTGAGATGCTGACTGTCTGCCAGAGGCCTTTGGTCATCTTTCAAGGAAGGTAGACACAGCATATTTCCATACTTGGTCAAGCCCTTTTGGGACCAAATATACGTTCAAATGCTGGTCATGTGAGTGACCCATTCATAACCTAAAGCACTAGATTTGCTTTCCTTGGTGATTCTGACTTTGTTCTTCTTGCTTTCTACCACACTCCTTTAATCTCATTTTTAGTACTGAGAAGTCAATCCATAAAATGTGATTCCCTTAACTAAGTGTCTTACCGTGATTTTCATCTACTGAACCAATTAACTGATTATTTTTTATTAATACAGTGACTTTGTGATAGGACATACAAAATTCTAGTGGCATCGATTTTAAGTACTACACTTGTTTCTCAAGGGATCTTCCTTATAAGCTGAATTACTGCTATTAATGCCTTAACTAATAGCTAATTGGTGTCCTGTTGCACATTAACAGCCTGCCGCTGCAGTATGGGGAAATCTGTAGTACTAAATACCGTTATCTAAATACACAAGATGTAGCTAATAGCAGTATCCAGTGGAGGTGAGTGTTTGCACGCAGGTGTTGGCATTAATTTCAAGTACCGGTTCATTTCACAGTTCTTGAATTGACTGTATTTGCACCTACTCTAAAAAATAAATCAGGTCAGGAAACAGCATGTTGGTTAAATAATTTGTTCAAGCTGAGGAATTTCTGAAGGTGGGCATCTGGAAACAAAAGTGTTCAAACCAGTGAATTACAGGTGGTCTCAGCCATCTCGGCAGTCTTCACTTCAGATACTTTATCACTCACTGTCAAAATAGACTTTGTGAAGGCATTTCAATTTGCCTTTTTGATTGAAAACAGATCACAAATCCCATTTTGACTTCAATAATACATCCATATCTTTAACAGAGACACAGTATTCAAGAGTATGCTATGCTTAGACCTTGTACGCTGCAGCATATAATGTTAAACCTAATAACCAAATACCTGTATGTATCTGCTTGGCTATGAAGAGTAGACTTACAGTAGGAGCTTTGTGGAATAAAAGGATTGACCTTCTATACCTAGCATGTGCTTCTAGCTCATTTGAAATGGTTTTCTCATAGCCTCTTGCTTGTGACTTCATAATTCATTATTATACCAACAAATGGGGTCTTTGCTGTATATACTGTTGTGCATGGCTACACTAAGGATTGATAACACAGCTGCAAAGTGTCTCTTGCTCTTAACATTTCATACATCAGCAAGGGATGTTGAAAAATGAACAAGGAAATGACTAGAAATTTCAAAGTTGAACTTCTATGCCTGTTAAAGATGTCCTTTAAAGTGTTTTTTTGCTTGTTTGTTTGTCCTGATGTAGCTGTAAGAGGTACAGCATTTTTGTTTTGTGCTTGTTTAAGTTGTGCTCTGAGGAAGAGCTACTGTGATTTCTTTGTTTATACAGACATTTTGCAGTGTGGAAGTTAAGCCTTCTGCGTCGTGATCCATCCAGAAACTGTTACTGAGCTGGAAATAACATTTTTGAAAAGGTATCAGAAAACAGCACAGAGTTAAGAAAGAATTAGATAAATGCATACAATGGGAGCTATGCTGGCCATGGAGATGGGCTGGGCTATTCTTTGTACTTACTAACGATGGTCCCAAGTGTGTCCTAACACTCAGGTGTCCCTGTAGTTCTGATGTCAGCTTTGATGATGATACCCATGCAAACATAAGAGCTTTGTTATTACAAGCCTCTGTGTTTTGTTACTTTGAAAGTACTACTCATTACTTTCCACAGCATAATTTGACTGCCTTGTTCTTTTCCTTCCAGAAATTGAAATTCAAGGCACACAAAACTGTACTTGCTTTCCATCTGCAATTATACCAAAGATCCTCCCCTCACCAAAAATAAAATGAAATAGAATAAAATCATTAAATCGGCATTGCCATCTTTAGCAAATATTGGAAAAGAGCAAATGCTTTGAGATTCAATTATGCAGTATGTGAGGTAATTGAATAAGCAAGCATGGAGGCTAACATAATATATGAGGTTTTGTTCAAGTGGGTAATAGTATTCTCACTGTCTGAGAGGTTCAAAATGCAGCAGAGAGAATAAGATATGAAGAGTGTCATTTTCCAGGGCAAATCACATACAAGTGCAGTGGATTATTCATTAACATCATTGTACTTGGCATAGAAATGAACACATATGGCCTTGCAAATTTCCCTTGCCCCCAGATCCTAGTCCTGTATTATATACATGGGTGCTCTCTGCTTGTACAGATTAGTCTGTGGACTTTCAGAGCTTTCATCATATGGAAAGACATATGAATAACTTTACAGATGTGGTATAGTGGACAAGTGGCTGTGCACAAAAATGATGTTTGCAACTTTTACATTTCAGGTACTTTGGAAACAACACCATCTTGCTTCCAGTTTTCAAAATGTGCTCTGTGGTCAGTGTGCATTTATTAGAGTACAAATTAAATCTTACCTGTGTATGACACTGCTACGAAATTTTTTGAAATTGATGGCAGAAGGAAATAGGAAAGCAATATATTTTATTTCACAAAATTGTTGCAATATCTACTAAAATTCTTCTCCAACAAGGTCAGAAGGAAAAAGTCACATTTGAACCAAGCATACGCGAGTTCATCTCTTGTGCTTCATCTCTACATCATCTCAGTGACATTCTCTTTGCCAATTAATCTTACATGAGGACTGATGAACTTGCCCCTAAAAGGTCTCAAAGAACATAAAGAACAGCAGTCTAGTCTCAGTCTCATTCTAGAAATTAAGCAGTGGGCATGAATGTCTCATCATGTTCCCAGCAGGGTTTGAAAAATGCTGTCCCTCAAAGGTACCTTTTATCACATGTTTGATGTGCCCTAGTCTTTGGGTGAACATACCTTGTAGCTCCATGAACACTCACCATCATCAGACAGCTGATTGAGAGCCCACTAATACTTAGTTTTGCTAGTTAAGTTGTCAGAGTCCAAAGGAGTATTGCACCTTCATGGCCCAGGATGCATACAAGAGGGGCTGATTAAATTCCAGTGCTGTTAAAAATTACCCTTGAGAATTCATGGAGAATAGGTGGCCTTTCAGGTAATATGAAGGGTGAGGTTTTAAAAAGGAAGAAGAAAATGCAGTCTGTCATCAAAGCTTCTGTTTCTGGAAACAGAAGTACTGAAACAAGTAACTAGGCAGCCTTCTTGGAGCATAACACGGAGAGAGTTAGAAGACAGTGTTGTCAGAATAGATCTTGTTGGAATAATCCTCTTTCTTCCTATGGTAAGTAATGGATACTTTGAAAATGAAGAAGCAATTGTGATCATATTCTACTTTCTATTTTAGAAAATATTTTGATGCTGTGTCTCATGAAGTTACCCTTAATCAATTAGAAAACATGATGTGAGTCTAGAAGAGAACAGATATAATGTACATATGAAAAACCATTCTCAGAGAGATGGTTACTAAGGTGTGCAGTCATTACAGAAGTTTGTGTTAAATGGGTTCCACAAGGGTCTTCCACGAGGATCCATTAACATTCAAGTGATATTCTGCAGTGAGATACTCTGCAGATTCTTTCTTTGAGAAATCTTTTTCTAGTGAGGTTAAGGATAAGGATATTAAGTGCCTCTCAAGGAATTGGCATTCTCATTAGCAGAGCTTTTATAAAGTAGTCTAGGAAAAATACTTTGAAAGCAACATTGATAGGAAGCTGAGCATTGCAATATCCCCTAATATCCATTTTAACAGGCTGTATTGATACTCAAAAACTTGAGCAAACACATCTCAGACCCTCTCAAAAGTCCATTGAGCTTCATGTTCTGGCTCTAGCCATAACTAGTAGTGATGTCTAAAGACAGCACATGAGAAACAATGCAAACATAAGCTCATGCATAACCTCAATGAAGGCCTCTTTTTTTAATTTGTTTTACTGTTTAAGGCCTTCTTTAGGGTACTTTGGGCTGGAGATAGCACCCGGAGCTGTTATTCCATAATGCATCTATGACTTTTTCCAAGATTTTAAACCTGCTTGGTTTCATGTAAGTTTTTCTAGTTCTTATCAACTGCATTTGATCAGTAATAGAAAAGCTACTGGGTTAGATGGGCCTTTAGTCTGACCACTCAAAGGTTTTTGTTGAGAAGCAGTTATAGTGATAGCACACATGATTCCTGCTTCCATGACCCCAAACATGACTGCTAACAGACGCAATGATAGTTTCTGTGCCCCAAGGGTGCAGAACACGCACTTCCTTGAGTGCCTCACAATCAGTCTATTGCTTGTTAAGGTGGAGATGTTCTCTGGCGCGTGCTGCATCTGCCTTCCTGCATGCACTGGTGGGTCTGTGTAAAGGAAATCAGGTGTGTAAGAAGGGAAAGGTATCATCAGTGTCTCCATCCTGTTAAGGAATCAGGCTGCACTTGAGAGTGCAACTGGCACACCTGCCCTGCATTATCAGCAGTGATCTCTGTGATGTTACCACTGCTCACCACATACTACAACATGATCTAACAGTCTTAGAAGCCTGCCACAAGCTGGGAAGCACAGGTTTTTTGCAGTCTGCATGTATACAGAATTTTGGCTTGTAGAAAAGCTTGCCACACTTATGAGTGTGTCACTATTTCTCCTTGTTCCACCTTGGTTTTGTGGTACATAACAATCTAGATTACACATAATTGAGGTGTTGCACAACTGAACAAATACTTCTGCAAATACCCTGGAAATACAATGTCTGGTAACAGTACCCTTGTATACAAAACAGTGAGTATGCTGCACGTTTTCATTTCTTGCTAGTAATTTCAGGAGGATTGTACAGTGGGCATTGGGTCATGCCTCAGTCCAGAGGTTTGCTCCTGTACCTGATCTCTGAGGCAGTCATTCACATCAGTAATGCTCTGACAGAGGGTTATATCAACCAATGTGCATCTGTAAGCTTTGAACTGTGACTCTCTGTGGCACACACAGGACCTGTTCTGTTAATGTTTGCCATGGCTTTTAGGTAATGTACTAACAAGGCACAATCATTCACTTGCCAGAAATTCATCCCTGCTTGTAAGAACACAATGAATAATGAATAATTTTAACAACATTCAGTCGAGCACAAATGTACATTATTTTTTCTTTAGAGGAGCAAATTTTTGCAGCTATTTTGACAAGCAGCTCCTACTCTGAGAATGGACCTCTTTCATTTCATTGTAATGTTTTCATTTGGGAGTACTGACAGAAAAAGGTCTGATTCAACAGGCACAGAGATATCGAAACCTGAACTATTATAATGTAGAAACCTAATTGTATTAGGAAAAAAGAAACAAACCAACAAGATTTGTTAAGAAGATAAATTTTCTCTAAAGCTAATCACAATGAAAATCTGAGTGCAGCTGATACTAAGAAAAACACTGTTTTTTTATTGTTCCTGCAGCCTTGGGTGCTGCAGTTCTGCAGAAGGCTCCCTGGAAGGTAGGGGGTGCTTTTCCTTTCCATGTGTACCTACAGCTGCTTGGCTTGCTGCAGATCCTGCTTTGTTGGATGGCCACCTAGCCCGCAGGCACTGTGCTGCTGAGTTTAACACCATGTATTTCAGCCTAGCAGCCTGAAATCATTTAAAAGACATTACATGACTTTAATTGTTTTGGATCAGCTCTCTCTGTTAATCATCATCTGACTAAACCAGGCCTACTCATGTAAGAGTTTGCAGAATCTACTTTAGGCAGCTCCTGCAGCACTAACCCTTTGAAGACTGCTGTTGTCAAACACTATTCCCAGCCAATATGGAGTAACTTAGGGAGAAATAATGGACGAACGCCAGCCGACATAAACAGAAAATATCAATGATTTTTTTTTTATTATTATTCCAATCTTTGAACCATGTGTTAATTGCAAAAAGATGTGTAAGACTGGTGAAAATGTGGAAAATGCAGTCTGCTGGGCTATTCTGTAAACTGATAAAATCTATGCGGAATTAAGACATGTGTCTTCATTTAATCTTGTAATTGCCAAAGGCAGTTCATAGGCCCTGTGCAATTCCTTTCGCTTTTCTTCCAAAATTCATGGGCTGCAAAACCTTTACTGGCATGTTTTCTGTTCTACCAATTAGAGAAAGGCGTGCAGAATCTTGATGTTATGACTATCAATATTGTCTATTATGCCAAAGGTGCATTTCTGAATACTCAGAGCATGTTGCAGTGTCAAATTACATCCTAATTTAAATACAGACCTCGGTGTGTCAGAATTCAAGGATGCATTCTTCTCATTTGACACATTAATATCCAGGGAATTGGATATAAAAGCCGCACAGTAAAATGACTGAAGTAAGCTTGGTCTGTACTCTGCACTGATAACTTTTTCACTGAGGATGTTCCCTCCAAATTGTAGCAATCAATGTGGAAATGAAAATCACATGCTTTTACCAGACATCTAAGCCTAACTTGAGTAAATACGGTAGAAAGTAGTGAAAGTTTGCAGTGAAATTTGTCTGCCTTCATCTGTGGGCCTTCTATCTCCTGATGAAATGAGATGGTAGCCAAGGGTCCATCTTGACACCCTAAGGTGATTCTGGACTGTTTTCCTGGTAGAATTACAGAATGGATAACATTGAAAATGATCATCTTCTCAGTTGTCCAGTCTTTTCTAAAGCAGGGATAGCCAGAGCAAATTTCATAGCAACATGTTGAGACTGCTTTTTTCCTCTAAGCAGGAGACTCCACAGTCTCTTTAGGTAGCCTCTGCCAGTGTTCCATCGCGCACACATTAAAGAAGAGTGAGCCCCTTGTATTCCAGTTTGTGCCCATTGCCTCTTACCATGGCACTGGGCACTGCTGAAAAGAGCCTGACTCTATCATCTCTATCTCTATCAATCTCTATCAATCCCTTCAGGGATTCATGCACATTGATGAGATCTCCTTGAGCCTCTACTCCTGGCTAAACAGAGCTAGCTCTCTCAGCCTCTCCTCGTAAGAGAGGTGAGTGATGAGCCTCTTTATCATTTTTGTGATTTTTCATTGGACTCTCCCTAGTACGTTCATGTCTCTCTTGTACCCGGGGGGTCTAAAACTGGACTAAGCACTCCAGGTGTGATCTCACCAGTGCTGGGCGGAGGGGAAGGGATTGCCTACCTCCACCTGCTGGCAGCACTTTGCCCAAGGCAGCCCTTAGCCCATTAGCCCTCTTTACTGCAAGGACACATTCCTAGCCTGTGTTCACTGTGGTATCCGCCAAGTTGGCCTTTTCTGCAGAGTTGCTTTCCAGATGGGTGCCCCCAGTGGGTGCAGGACTCTACACCTCCCCTCATTGAACTCCATGAGGTTCCTGTCAGCCCACCTGTCCAGGTCACTCCGGATGGCTGCACGGCTCTCTGGTGTGATAGCCCCTCCTCTAGTTATGTGGCACTGTATACTCTCTGAGAGAGCAGTCTGAGAATACATGCTCCTGAGTAGCCCTAATCTTTCCCAGAGAAGATTAAAGAAGGTGAAAGATATCAGTTCTTGATGCTATGATCCCTGGCTTACTTGCAATTTTGCAGCTGCTTTGATCGGTAGTTATTCTTCCCCATATTACAGTTCAGTAGATTGTGACAGTATTCCCTGAGATGCAAGAAGAAATTGGTCCTTCTCTGCTGCACCACTCTTTCATCCATCCTCTTTAAAATAGATATATTTCTAGATACAACATATGAGTACAGTGCATATATGTATGTAACTATGTCAACTGACTTAGTGAGACAAGCAAGTGCAGCTTCTGAAAGCTTACAAGACAATACCATGGCCTCTACTAAATCTCTGTGATTTCAGTATGTGCAAGTATGTGCAAGATGACTGGAATGACTGCACTGATGCTGAAAAATAGTAAGCCATATAATTATTACTATGTATTTCCTACATGTCACCCTGCTTAATTCAATATAAGAGCAGCATGAACACCTCTGCTAAGTGCAGCTATCAGGGTAGCTGCCTAGTATTCTACTCAGAACAATGCTTTGGAAAGGGACTCTGTGTTCCAGAAATGAAAATCGATATTGTTATTGTAAGCTCTGTAACTCTTTCTGCTACTCAGCTTTAAGTTGTCATTGTTAACTGAGAAAATGGAAGTGCATCTGGCTTCCTCAACTGTTCTCCCAATGTTTTCTCATCTGAGAGGAGAGACAATCTACCCACATCCCCAGACATGGCAGTGTTGTGAAAGGAAACAATTTAATGTGAGTTATAACTGATCCCATAGTTCAGATAATAAAATCCCAAGCACTCGCAGGTAATTACTCTGATAGGAGTACAGAAGAGAGGAAGAAATGTAATGAATCACTCTGAATCTGAATATGGCTGTTTTTGAGCTGGTCACTCATACCTGTCCTAAAAAGCAGCTTTTCATTTTAGCAATGGAAACACTTGTGAAGTAAGATGAAAGTACCATAAAGGAAACTAGTTTCATTTTGTTTTAACAGGGATGAAACTAAATTAATCTGGTTTGTAAATTATTCATTGTAAATCATTTTTTTCTCTTTTCAGCCCAAACCATGGCTTTTATTAGTATTTCTTGTTAAATCTATTAGAATATTAAGCTGATGAGTGCAGCACAGAGAGGAAGCAATACGTCTGGTTTTGTTTTTAAAGTAAATGCTTTCCAAAGCTCTGTATGTGAATCCTGGAAAAGAATGGTTTTGATTTTCCCTTGAGAAAAGGGCTGAAGCACTTTTGTCAATAGACATCCTTTTCAGATAGAAACCTAATTTATTCTGGCCCTGCTGGATGGTTTCAGAGCCATGCACCCTGGCAGCAATAATACTGTCAGCTTTACTCTCATATTAAATTCACACTTGAGGAGCTATAGATGATGAATTTCAGATTTCTCTAACTCCTGATGCTCTTTTCAGATTTCGAGTAATTCTCAGAAACCAAAGCAAAAGCTTCTGGACAAAGGGAGTTTATAAGACTCTGAGCCTTGGATTCATATAGGAAAACTTTAAACACATATATACTGGCATTATATCAATTAATCTGTAGATAGCACAGTGACCTTGGTTCGGACAAGCTTAAGTCAAATACTTTAACTCTCTCTTTAGATATGTTTATACCACAGTATGCATATATTCAGTTCAGCTGCTCTGTCCACCAGATAGTTCTTCAGAACCGTGCACAGAGATTTATTACTAGTAAGTAAGTTTCCCAGAATTGCCTTGCCATAGGAACATGGCTGGATCTCAACCACGCTCTACCCAGGAGTGCTTTTACTTCCCTTGTTCTCTCTTTTTCTGGAGCTGTACCCTGCTCTTGACTCAACTGGACCCAACTTTTAGGCAGAATACAACTTAAAGCCACTACAATGAATGGTAAAAAAATATATTGATAGGCTTAAGGTTGTTAAATAAGTACATATTAAATAACCTTGCAATATTCACTGTTTAATGTGGGTTGTTCAAGAGAAGACTAAAATAAAGATGACAACATCGTTGCAGCACAATCGTGGAGAGGATTATATGATTTGTTTCAGTTTTGAGGAAATTAGGCTCAGTGGGATAAGAAAAAAAATTCCTCAGCCATAAGAACCAGCTGCTGCAACTCAAACATGGACAATAAAATCAATTCCTGATTTAAAATATATATATATATATATATATAAAATTACAAGTATGTGAGGAAGTGTTTCTTTAGAGCTTAGGGTTTGGGATTGGTAGGGCTATGAAGACTGGTCTTTATTTGCACACCAGAAAGACCTCTGAAATGATCCCCTTTTAGCCTGAAACAAGCAGAGCGATGTTAAACATCAACTTCTGGGCATCAGTGTTCATAGCTTTCCTTTTACAGTACTCAGGTTGAGCTGTAATGCTACTTCACAAATACAGCCACCAAAGACACAGACCAAAAGTCTGTTTGAACTCATTATGGCTGTAATATCATAGAATTTGGCTCCTAAGCAGGATGTCAGAAATATCTGGAAGTGCTGTTGGATGATACAGTTTGTAGCTTTATTCCATGTCAAAATGGAAAACATAGCTTTTTATTTCTATCTTTTTTTCTCAAAGCCCCAGATGCAGATAATCCCAATCTAACCCCATGCATAGAGGAAAGCTGAAGCATACTTGGTTATCTTAACCCGTTTCTTAAATCCAGTGGCAGCTAGGTTCTCTATACACCATAATTGTAAAGATTCTGCAAGGACAGTAAATGTTTCCTATTGGACTATACTCAGCAGATGAAGGAAGCTCAGAGCCAGACACATGTGCAGATGCTGTACTTGCCAATCAAGTAGAAGACTTACATCCAGCAAGGGAAATGTTGGAAGGGAAACTCTGGCATCATAATGCATTCAGAGAAGTTTCCTTCACACTGAGATGGCCCCAGCAGCACCAGATGTAGGAGAACTTTGGATTAAGTTTCGCACTTGGGTGCTCAGGCTTGTTACTGGTACTCACTGCACTTGGACAGCAGAGAAAATAAAAGGATTTCCTGCCTTTGAAATATTTTCATTCACAGAACATAGTGACACGTGGATTCCCTGGGTTTAACTGGTGAACTGCAGCATTCGTGGGTTAAACATCACTACAGCTCGGTAATAACGAGCAGCAAACCACTGTGTCGTAGTTCCCACTGTGTATTTTACTACGTGATTGCTCATTCACTCTCCTCAGCTTGACAACAGACAAATGGAGCAGCATCAGGACAGTACTTACTCAACAGCTGGCTCTTGCTTTGTGGTTTTCCCCCTCTCCACATTTCAGCAGTATGTGGCTGTTTCTATTATTTCCTGATCTAAGGCCTCTCTGTGTGTAATGATGTTGCTAATGGCTAATTGTATTCATGCAATTCTAGAGGGGAATGCATTTCGACTTGAAATAATCTGTATATCCTGCATTTGTTCTTAATCAGGAAGCTCAACTTTTAAGGAAGTATGCTGTTGTATCTCCTTTATTTTTCTGTCTGACCACTTCCGAAAAGAAGAGAAGAGAAGAGAAGAGAAGAGAAGAGAAGAGAAGAGAAGAGAAGAGAAGAGAAGAGAAGAGAAGAGAAGAGAAGAGAAGAGAAGAGAAGAGAAGAGAAGAGAAGAGAAGAGAAGAGAAGAGAAGAGAAGAGAAGAGAAGAGAAGAGAAGAGAAGAGAAGAGAAGAGAAGAGAAGAGAAGAGAAGAGAAGAGAAGAGAAGAGAAGAGAAGAGAAGGAAGGAAGGAAGGAAGGAAGGAAGGAAGGAAGGAAGGAAGGAAGGAAGGAAGGAAGGAAGGAAGGAAGGAAGGAAGGAAGGAAGGAAGGAAGGAAGGAAGGAAGGAAGGAAGGAAGGAATTAAGGGAGGGAGGGAGGGAGGATGGGAAGGGAAGGGAAGGGAGGGAGGGGATTAGCAAGAACTCCCTCTTTGCTACACTGAGATTTTAACTCCTGCAGAGCCTTTTGGGAAGGAAAGATGAGTCAGTTCGAGTAACAAAGGCTCCTTCATTCTCTATGCTCTATGAATGGAGAAATCTGGTGGCCCTCTGAGAGTGGAATTTCAGAGGAAGTTGTTTTCTGATTTCAAATGCAAGGAGAACTTGAAAATCTAAAGATTACCAGCCTCCTCAAAACTGAGAGATGGCAATGAAAGATTTCTGTCAACCAGACAGATCTTCTGATCACTAGAATTTCAGTTGCAACTCTAAAGCTGAGCTGTAACTCTACATCTCTTAGTTTATGCACCCTTAAAGAGGTGAACTGACCTGTGAATCTCTCAAGGGGTACTTAAAGGATCAAAGTCCTCAGAATAAACAAAAACACTGGCTCTTAGTGAAGGCGATGAATTGGAACATGTTGCCCAGGGAGGTGGTGGAGTCAGCTGTCCCTGGAGGAGTGCAAGAAATGTGTAGATGTGGCACTGAGCGACATGGTTGAGTGGATATGGTGGAGATGAGTTGGTAGTTGGACTAGATGATGCTAGTGGTTTCTCCAACTTGTATTTGTATTATTTTATGATTCTGTGAAGCTACACCATCATAAACCTGTTGGGGTGTAACTGCTGGGAAAAGCAGTTAACATTGGTTTTGGACCTTCTGTACCATGTGCACAATTACTGAGTAATCAGGCAAGTATCAGTGTAACTCACATAATAAGGATCTAATACACGCTCTTCAGAATTTTACAGGGAAATCTACTATTGGTTTCTGTGAACTTCAAATCAGACCTACAGTTTGGAAAGAATTACAGAAAAGAAAAATTGAAGTTTTCCTTGGTTTAATACAACTGTAGATCTGCATATATCATGCACAGTTTTGACATATTTCTCTGCAATTTTTGTTTGAAGTTTGGTTGTTTTTATATAGGTACAAGCTAGCATGATTATGACCAACAAGTTCTCATTCTGTGACATGGGTACTGAGTACCCAGGTGAGAATCTCCTCATTTATTCACTTTCTAGATGCAGTTGAGCAACACTTATTCTTATAAGCCACTCAATCCAGTTAATTAATCTTTATTTGTACAGAAATCTAAAAATAAAGCTACTGTTTACCACAGCATGTGTTGGTGGGATTGTGTTTATAATGGCTACTACCTGAAACAGAAGAGGAGGGATGGGATGGGAACATGTGCAAATCTCCTACCTGACAACACACAGCACAGAATGCCCAAGTTTCCTGGCACAAAAGCAGGTGAATGTGTCCCTGCTGTCAGTGTGAGTCTGACCTGCTGCGGTGAGGACTGGAGGTCGTGTGTCTCTTTCCAGAAGATTTTCTTAAATGATCTCAAATAATCATCAGAAGAATGGAATGAAGCCTTTAATAATACATCACACTTTCAAATCTTTGCTTTGGTTCTGAGAACACATTTAACATTTTTTTAGCTCTGAAACTTTGGAATCAGCTGTTTTTCAAAGTGGGCTGTCTTTATCCGTAGGTACTCATGACCAGAAGGTGATGTGTTCTTTATATCGATGGGAGCTTAAAGTAAAGTTAAGATTGGTGTGGTTGATGATATGTGCCATTATTACCTGGTGCTTAGAAGCAAGCTAAAAATATCTGGGCACCTGCAAAAAAATGTACCCTACATTCAAAGTAAAACCAAACACTTCAGTCCTACTGACCACGAAGAGCATTTCACCACAGTTATCCTCTTTAACTAATTATGTGCCTCTGTAGGTGGTCGGTTTCCAAAGAGAAGCCAAGAGGTAAAAATGTGCATGAGAACACAGGAGCAGGAAAATTATGCTGAAAGGACTACAGGGCTGTATTTTTGTGTCCCCAGCAGAGAGAAAAACTCTCTTTCTGTGATAGCATATATAATGGCAGCCAGTTTCTAGGGAAAGCTTTGAAGACATGCTAATTTTTTAAGATTCCTTTAGAACACTTAAAAAAATAAATAAATACATTCCAGGAATGCTCTTTTCAAAGCTTGTTTACATTAAATTTAAATTCTGAGCAAAATGGTTTAGAGCACAGTAAGTTTCTGCAGAATTATGCAGGCAGGTCAGGAAATGTCCTAGTGAGGACTGCACTCAAACTGTACCTCAGATCTGTGGTGTATATGTGAATATGTAAGTACCTTCACACAAACACAGAGCTTCATCTACTTTGCCCTTCAGCACTGATCCAGAAATGCAAATCAATGAAAACATTTGGGACTGAGAAAGGGCAGAGCTGCAGCGTTACAGGGGCAGTGAGGCTCTGTTCGGTTGGCTGTGGCACTACAGAATGGGAAGTGAGGCTCCGGCTGCCCCAGAAGACCCCACTGCTTAGTCTGAGGTCTTCCAGTGTTTAGAACAGAATACCTGAGATGGAGGAAGCAGCAGCTGTTGCCAGCGGAGATTCTAAGCTGTCGCCTTTTGATTATCTAATAGTGCTTTTTCCGCTGGATGATTTGCTGCTCTTCAATAACGTGGCCACCTCAAATATACACGGTGATGCATTGTCAGTGATGATTATTGAGGCACAGATAGGGAGGGTATAGCAGTGGGAGCATACAGCGTGTACAAGTGCTTGCACACACCACAGGCCCTTACCTCAGAGCTGCTCCTAGAACAAAACCACGGCTTGGGATGATCTATGCTGTGACTGATAATCATATTAGTATTTATGGGAATTGCTGTGTAAAGTTACACACGGCGTTCCTTGCCAAAGGATCGATTTAATGCTCTGCCTTTAAGGTCCATCAATTGTCTGAATAGTTTCCTCTTTATAGATTTGGGCAATATGAGACTGCATTTTCAGATACTCCTGGCAGGGGTCCAGTCACGGATTCACAGATGCATTGATTGAGAGAAGGAAATGAAGGAGATAGAGAGGAACTGGGGAAGCACAGACCTGGTTGTCAGTCTCAGATAGACTGAATGAGTCCTCTGTTCCCTGCATTGGAGGGACTATACCAGTCTCAGATATGTCTAAGAAAGGGGTCTGAATCACTGAGCTCTATTCCTGAGCAACCAAGAAGCTTACGATATTTTTGTTGACCTGTTCATTGACCATTTAGAAGTCTATTTTAGAAACACACATATGATTGTGACTACTATTCACTATGCTGGCATTTGTCAAAATGAGCCTAGCTTGTCTCCCCGTTATTCAAGACTCAGTTTCATTCCCAAATATTTCAGACAGGTTATCTATCTGGCTCTTTCTCAGGTCCTGGAATACCACTTTTTATGATTTCTCCACTTGAAGTGGAATCACACTGAAGAGTGGTGTGTGTCCCTGGCTAACAGCCCGCTGAAGCTGACTTGCCATCTCTTCTTTCTCCTTTAAGTCTTTATCTCAACTTAGGGAAAGTCATGACATTGAGTCTGGTTTCCTTCATCTGCACAGTGCTCACAGAGCTAAAACAGGAGCAGTAAGGGAGGAAAGTGTTGTGAGCCATTAGACCATAAGCCAGTCCAGCTAGTTCTGCTCAGAAACAGATGTTTTCACCAGATTTGCTGATTATTCCAGATATAAATCTTCTCTATAGATTACTTGATTTCAGTGGAATTCATACAGGAACGCTGCCAGAAACCCGTATGTATGCTTTCCCTCTGTTATGCCCGGCTCCTGGGCCACACTCCTTTTTGATGGCCCTTAGAGAAGGGAAGTACCAGCTGCACAGTGACTTGAGATGCAGAGTGGCTTTAGTCCCTGCAGCTCCTTTCACAAGAGGAGAGGCAATGTTTCATAAGCAGACATTACTGATGTTCCACTCTGCACAGGAAAACCCCTTTACGTTCACAGTTCTCCGTGAGATGCAGAAATTAATTTGCCCAGCTCAGCTCTTCACTGTGACTTACATCCAGCTCTCCGAAACAGGTAAAAAGCAATTTGGTGCTTTGCTGCTTAGAAAGAGACATCTGCATAGCCAGCTCACTGGGGAACTTTGTATTAGTAAGGAAGAAAAAAAAGATGCCCACTGTTGTGAAATGATATGTGGAAAAATGAAACCCTAAGACACATTTGTGAGGTGCAGCAGAGCTACCTCTAATATATACCACGTGCTGCCTGACATGGTGCCAAGGCGTTACAGAATCCTCTGAAAATTTAAGATGACGCTTTTCTTTCTTTCTTCCTCTTCTTATTTTTTTCCTTTTTTTCTTTTTTAAATCCTTCTTTTGCTCATGTTTCATAGCAGACCAGGGGAAGGTAAAAAGGGCATTTTAGCATCTTACTGTATTTCGGTGGCAAGGGAGTAATGTAATCTTTTGTCCAAACACTGATGTATTTGGTATTTATATTTTTAAGGGTATATTTTGGGCCAGATATTTTCTGTCTCCAAAGGTATTTGCTCCTTTACATCTGTGCTGGTTTTGTGTAACTAAAAGAAGATGTTCTGCAGATGAACACACGTATTTCTTCTCTGACTAATTGCTGCTGCCACTAGCATGCCACGTTCGCTTTCTCCTGGAAACTCAACTATCATTAGACTTAATTTTGTGGTATTTTATCACACTGTTGCTCCTGCAATGAAAGAAAATGCGGCAGTATGGAAAGGGCAGGGCAGTGGTAAATAAAAATACTTTTAAAGTCAAGGTCTGTCTTCAGCCAGATAAGCTCAAAGAGGAAAATAGCAGTGCTCTTCTTTTAGAAAATCCATTACAGCATTTTCTCTCTGGCCACAGAATGGCATGGGTGCTGCTGTTACACGTGTCTGCAATCAGCTGGAATTAGAAGAATGAGAAGAGCTACTTAAATTCTGTGTACTGATTCCACAGCACCCCAGAAGCCACTGGAGAAGCTGGCATGTAGAAAAACAAAGTATGAGGGGGAGGGCTGGAAAAAGGAGAAAGAGGTCTAGCGGAGTTCCTTTTGATTAAAATGCATTGCCATTTTAGGAGGTTACATTTCTGACCCATTACTGACATTCATGAATGTAAATGTGTACTTTCATTTGTTTCTGGAAGAGTCCATCCTTTATGTCAGACCAAAGAGTGGACAGGGAGCAGCCTTTCAATGGAGACAGCAAATACATCTAAGATAATTTCTCCATTCACTAGCAAGCTCAGCTTAAGATATTTGTAATCTGTCCATCTCAGAAACTGGCAAAAAGTTAGTACCTTTCTAAACTGGCCACATTATCAATGACATGTCCATCCTCTGAAACATCTGAGAACACTCTCGGGGTGAAAAAACACATTCCGGTTATGAACACTGCCTTCAATTAGCAGCACCACTGATGCAGAAATGGTTTCTGGGCTGTTCTCATACTCCCAGCCATCTGTTAAAATGGCATCCAGGCAGCTCAGAAATCCTTGGGTTCATTTCATTGATGTACACCTGCCAAATGATAATAGGTAGGCACGGGCAAGCTATCACAGTCCTGCAAGGGTCATTTCTGTTGGAAGTATCAAGGAAAAGACTGCCAACCTCCTCCTTATTTCCTTGTGAGACACTATAATACCACAGTGATTAATGCGCAGAGAGGATCAAACACTTCTTTGCTATTAGGTTCTGAGCAATCAGAATCCTTTCAAGAAAAAAAAAAGGGAAAAAAAGGAAAAAAAAAAAAAAAGAAAAAAAGAAATCTGTAGCATGAAAATACTTTACTTAAAAAGCTCAAGCACATCTTTTCATTGCATTATCTGACCATGAAGCTCATTTACTGTTATTTCCTTTTTTATTTGCCAAGGTAGCTTCCATAAAATCTATAGCTGCATTTGAAAAGAAATATCCTGAGAAGACTGCCCGGCAATGACAACTTATCAAGAAAAATGTTCACAGGAAGAGCATTTAATAAAAGATCATTCAAATGGCACTTTGCACATACTCTATCAGTGAAATGCATCCACCTCTGATGTAGTCCATGGGCAATGTTAGTGGTACAAGTGAGGAATACTGAACACAGGAGAGAGTTGTGTATCCATGTGAACAGAAAAGCTTTTACAGAAGCTATTATTTGAAGACAGTCAACTCCACTGACCACAGGCAGCTTATACAGGGTTGCTTTTTAGTCATAGCAAGGAAATAGATGCTTTCTCACTGGTTCTCTCTGTATCTTTAGTCTGGTCAGGCCTATCAGCCCTTCCTCCAGGAAGAAGGTGTCCTAGCAAGATCAAGTGTCTTTGGTGAGATTTGCCTTCCAGCTCATGCCAGCACCCCCCTGTAACAAATACAAGCTGATGGGAAAAGGGACCCTCAAGGATAGGAAGAAGGTGGTGGCAGTAAGTTTATTACCAGCTGTGGACGACCATATTGAGAGGACAGTATGGCAACTTGCTTGTTAAGCACCAAGGTGGTGAAGTTTGACACCCAGAACAGCCAATTTAGGGCGCTAGAATGAGCCAGTAGGTCTACAGGTATGTTGAGTAGGGAAGAGTAGGAAGATTTGCTGTAGAACAAGGTGTGGCTGCTAAGAAGGAGATTAAAGTTCAAGAGCTCCATGCAGATTTCTTCTAAATACCACTACTTTCCTGGGAGAGACCCTCAGGAAAGGTAAAGGTCCCAAGTATCAGTGCATGGATAAGTATGGGATCAAAACAGGAGGATTTAGGCCTATTAGAACCAGAAGACAGGAGAAAACTGCAATGGATGGGTGTAATGTACCTTTAAAGCAACAGGTTTAATCTACTAGTATGAGAAATCACAGCTGATAGAATTGATAATCATGGAAAATTCTCTTTACAGCTGACACACCATCAGAAGGGATGTGGCTAATGCATTGTGCCTCTGAAAAGGCCAGAAATGAAATAAATAGCACAATTACAACAACCAGAGGAAATCTCACTGCCTACAGTGCCAGTACTGAGTAACAGAGCAAGGGCATTACTTACAAGTACATTCACAACAGCACCACATGCCTAAAAACAGCATGAGGGAGATAGAACACTTAGCATCAAATAGCAGTCATGACCAAAACAAAACTTGTTGTATGCCATGGGAGGAAGATGACCCATGGCAGGTGTGCCATGCACTGGGAAGATAAAGTGGGCTGTACAGATTGAGGAGTGACACTGTCTATGAAGAGTAATAGAATAACTGTATGATAAGAAAGAAATTAACTCTAGAATGCTTGTGGGTAAGAAGACTGAAATGCTACTAACTCCAGTGGACTTCATAACAGCCACCACTGCCCTGCCCTTTGCACCTCCCCACAAGTATGGGAGCACCGGCAACTGGCCCACCACCTGCTGAGCTTAGGCCTTCTGGTGCCACACGTGCATGGATGCGAGAGGAACAAGAGCAGGAAGGTAGGTGACTGCCCACCTGGGTGTGGGGTGAGAGAGAGGCAGTGCCAGGAAGTGCAGAGGAGGATGCCACCTGGCACGCAGACCAAGTGCAATGGGAACATGAGAAAAGATGCCCCTTGGGGACAAAATGGCATGGGGCTGCTCATCCCCCATCCAGCAGTGGATGCTGAGGAGCCCGTGGAGTTGATCCCTCCTCAATATGCCTCAGGACCCAGCAGGATTCCCTGCAGAGTAATTGGCGTGGGGCTACTCATCCCGCATCCAGCAGTGGGTGCCATGAAGCCCACAGAGGTGTGTCCTTCACAGAACACCATGAGGCCCAGCCATGTCAGACATGGACAGAATGACGGGAGGCACAACTGACACCACCAAACAGCCAGCTACAGGAGCTGCAGCTCCAGCCACCATTCAGGTTACTACTCGAGCCACAGACACAACTACTGATCACACGTCTGTGGGAACCACAGCTACGGTCACAGATCAGACGGATATGGAAGCACAGCTACAGCCACCAATCAGATGGCTACAGAAGGCACAGCTATGGCCACCAGTAAGACAGTAGTGTCTAACCAAATGCTTTCCACTCTCCTGAGAACAGGAAGAGTCCAAGACATTCCTGTTTTTAAGGAAATAATAATAATAATAACAATAACAAAACAAAACAACAAACAAACAAACAAACAAACAAACAAAAACAGATGTTTGCTGTGGATTTGCACATCTATTTCTTTGGGTGCTATGGGGAGGTGCAAGGGGCAGATGGGTGTGCCCTCTCCCTTGCATGTAAATGCAATGATTTGATTGCAGCCCAATGTTTGGTAGGTAATTTAGCTTAGCAATGGAGTTGGACTCCGTGATCCTTGTGAATCCCTTCCAGCTCGGGCTGTTCTGTGATCCCATGATCTGGGAGCTGCACATGCAGTGAAGTGAAATGGTATTTCACAAATGTAAGGGAAACAGTTGATCACAGCCTGAACCTCTGATTAAGCATCTGAGGCAAGTGACAAGTCAGCTGAGGGAGCACAGGTGAAGGTAATTCATCTGTGCTTGTGGAAGAGGTGGAGCTCGACTCCACCTCTCCTAGATCCCATTTAAGGGCTGACCACCACTAAGATAGCATCTCCTTCTGGAGTTCTTGGGATGAGCTTCAATGCTGGCGAGCACCTATCCTGAAGGCCTCAGAGTTGGTGAGTCCTTCTCCTTAGTTACCCTCTGGCTATTTATTTCAGACTATATCTGTACTATTCCAACATACGTTATACTTGTATTATTTCAACTGTACAATACCTTACTTTTATTATTTGCACTGTATGCACAAGTTAAAAGGAGGGCAATAAAACTCTGAATAGAAATAGACAATACAGGAGAAGAGAAAGTAGAATGGGCTTAATAGAAATGTCAGGTACCATTGGAGGGGCTAAAAAGTCAGTACTTTCAATTTTAAAGTTACTCAAAAGAAAAGAGCAAGAATGGTCACAAAGCAAGTCAGGTGAAATGTAAACAGAATTAAAAAGGCTGAAAAAAACCCTCAAAAAGCATCTTGGGATGGGCAGTTACGCTGGCAGCAATAAAGTTGCATAAATACTAAAAAGCAGAAGGTGCTAGGTGTTGTGAGATGCTCAGCACATCAGTGTGTAAAAAAGACATTCTGCCAGGGTAAGTCCCAGCTACAAACACAACCCTGAGGAAGTTCTGGGTATCTCAGACTGGTGAGCCATCCTTCCAGTCCTGGCATGAGGTAGTCTGTCCTAGAAAACAGGACCTCAGAGCACTGGATGAATGCAGTCAGTAGGAAAACTACCAGCATGGCTTCTATCACAGGAGACCTCTGCACCAGCCTGCTGGAGCTCTGTCAGTAAGCATATGGATAAAGAAGATCTATTGGACATAATACAGTTGAATTTTCAAGAAGCCTTTCACTTGCTGAAGCTGTTTAAAGATATTGAGTTGGTTTTAAGGGAATGCTCCTTCAGTGGATAGAAAGCAAGGGATCAGCTTAATGGTAACTTCTTAGCATAGGCTGCTGAATTGTTCACCTACAAACAGAAGCTGGAATCTGGCTTTGGTTTGGTGTTCTTTTCTTTCTTCATTTTCTTTATCAGTTCCCTAGAAAAGGAGCATAGAAAAATCCAAAACATGGAGGTAATGAGAACTTCCAGTTGCAAAATGCCAGCACGATGGCATAGATCTCGTAAAACTGCATATGTGTGTGGTGGGAGAGAGCATGAAGAGCATGAAGGTAGATAAACTTGTAATACATGTCTAGGGGGAAAATAATCCCTAATAAAGAAAATAAGCTAAAGGGAAGTAGCAGAAATGGAACATGACTGCTGAGGAAATATGAGGAGAATGAGTCATTGAAAATGGCCAGGCTCAAAGACTGCCAAGTGTTTGAATCAGTATCGGCACAATCTCCTACTGCCTGTACTGGTGGCTGAAGAAAAAGCTCAGCAGGAGGGAATGATGCCAAGTGTGCTGTGCTTGTTAGTGAGATGTTAGCCCTCACAGCCAACTCCACTGAGCATGGCTGGGTTGGAGAGCTTAGACATGGTTTATACTAAAACTTGCCTCTGTGACACTGAGGCATCCTTGGTTCTTCATGGCTTTTTTTCAGTGCCATATAAAAGGAAAGAAGTCAGCCCAACTATGCATGAAAATATTTTTAAGAGTCCATGCTACTTTTCTGCCATATTTTAGCTTTTTCCCATTTTTTTTCCCAATAGAGGATTAGGAGAGTGGAGAATGTGACACTGAGTGGTAATTGCCACCAGCACCTCCAGAACCAGCCACCAGAAAATGAGGGAGTGGTACCAGATGCATCATTGGTCCTTGCAATGCCAACCCTTATAAGCCTCTACAGTAACATGAGGAAGATGAAAGAAGCCTTCTGTAGTCTCTCTTCTGAAAAGACTGAACCTATTCCAGTTCTACAGGTATGTATCTTAGTGAATAGAGAATTCAGCAGGATGGATTAGGCCATTAAAACAAGAGCATGGAGCTCTTTCCATTTAGAAGGAAAACAATCTAAACCTGAGGTTTGGACTCATCACTCAAGCTGCAGCACCAATGAACTTTAAAGTAGACTGTAGTAAGAAAATTAATATTCCTCTCCCTTACCTTGGCACTCTCGCATCCTCATATTAAGCTTGTGAGCTTGCAAAGAACAGACTTTCCACATAAATACACAACATATAATTAAGCATGCGAAGCTGATTCTTGTGATCAACACATTCATTTTAGTCCCGTTGATTACATCTATTGTAGTTCTGCATTATCTGTCATTTTCTCAGGGCTATCCTGTAGTCCCTTCTGAAAGGATTGAACATGCTCCAGTGCTGCAGTTCTGTAGTTTAACATACGTGAAGTTTAGCAGGACGGTCATCAAGAAGAGCAGCCACCATTAATGCTGCTAAAATACTGCAAAAGGGCATGGGCTTTTTTTACTTTATTTAACCCACATCTCAGAGGAAGAGACTTTCCAGTGAGGCTGGAGGTATTTGCTGTAGATCAGACCCTTGGCTGATTTATCCAGTACTCCTTGGTCTTCTGCCTCCAAAAAAAAAAAAGACTCTGCAATGTCTTTCACCTCTACAAACCATGCAGAGGAAAGGTTAGGGCAGTGGACAAACTCTGCTGCTGAGTGTGGAATCTGCTTACCTGCCCAGATCACAGGTGATGCTGTTGGGAATCACAAATACAGTCCTTACCAAGTGGCATCAGTAAAGAGGAACACCTGGGCATCGAGTCCACATCATCATGATCACTGTGACAGAGTCCTTAGCATGGTTCCCATTCACAAGTAACTTGTGTCTATCAGCTGGATCAGCATCACTCTTCATGTTCTGTACTTTGCACTTCTTCCATTCATTCACTGACTGCTTTTAGCTTGCTTAGCCATGCTAATGTGCAAAAGGAGGTTCTGATTTGCAGGGCTATGTTCTCAATATGAACACGTTTAAGTTCATTATCAGTTGCAGAATGAGGCTCCAGGTGAGATAAAACCCTTGCCTCATGAATATTGTTAGTAAAGCTTTGTATGCTGATGAGCGGGATTCCTGTATTTGGAAGCGAAGTAAAAATCAGCCAAGGTGAATCAGCATGTACTCTGTGACTAAGCTATCTTTATCTCATGCAGCGACACCACTGATCCCTATTTAATCACACAAGATGACAGTACTGAGAGAAGATAAAAAGGAAAAACTGGCATCTATGACTGGGTAACAAATCTAAAAGCTGTTGCAATTCTGCTGGAGGCCGAGGAAGGTGTGCTGGATGGACAAGCTGTAATTTCCATTAGGATTGCAGCGGTTTTATGGCTACTGGATCTGAACCATTGCATCCCAGTGGTTCTTTTTTTGACCTTGAGCACATCTCTGCTTGCCATGAAAAGGCTCACCTGTGTTTGCTCTCAGGTAAACAAAGTGAAGAGTCTGGCACTTTGTGGAAGCCTCAGCATTGCCACGGGGCAGACAGAGAGCAGGGAAGGAGCAGGCACAGTATGACACTGGGAGGGGAGCTGAGGGAATAAGAAGTGTCAAGTGCAGGTGCAATCTGTGGGAACTGAATGCTCGTGGCAGGGTTGCCAAGGGAGGGCACAACCTCTGGCGCATGTCCCTCTGCCTGTGTTCCATGCTGGGAGCTGCCATGGCTCACTCCCAGATGGTGCAGCAGTGAACATTAGAAGTGTTCAGCTTGTGTAAAGCAGCAGCTCAAGAAGGAGTAATGAGGCTGTTCCTTTGAACATGAGGTTCTTCAGCCACTTGCCCCCACATGCCATCTGCCTGTTTTGTGGCCCATGCAAGGGCAAATTGGAAGCAATCCCTGGGCAAATAGCCCAGTGAGACAAAAGAGTCCAGAGAGGACATAAGTCCCCATGAGCCCTGCCTGCACCATTTGTCAGACTGCTATCAGGATTTAAAGTCCTGAGGGAACAGGATGATGTAGTCACCAAGTCTCTTTTGATGCTGCTTGAAAGTCATGGTGGTCAGGTGAAGTCCACAGTGACTGGAAGAACAGCAACATCAGATCCATTTTTAAGAAAGGTAGAAAGGATGGCCTCAGGAACTACCAACCTGTTTGCTTCATCTCAGTGTTGGAGAAGACTATGGAGCACATCCTCCTGGAAGCTATGCTAAGGCATGTGGAAAAGAGGGAAGTGATATGGGATAGCCAGCATGGCTTCACCAATGGCAGATCCTGCCTGACAAACCTTGTCACTTTTAACAGTGGTATAACTGCATCATCAGACAAGGAAAGAGTCACTGATGTCATCTATCTGGACTTCAATAAGGCCTTCAGTGAGGCCTTTGACACAGATCCCCCCCATAACACCCTTCTCCCCAAAATGGTGAGTTATGGATTTGATGGATGGACTGTTTGATGGGCAAAGAACTTATTGCTGTTGTTATCTAAATTATTTACGCCTCTAGACAAAACTGTAACAAGTTTTTGGAAGTGAGAAATCAATCACTGTGCTGAACTACATAAAAAAACAAAACAAGAAATGGTTTGTCCCTCTTGAAACCATTCACGATATATTGGGTCTTTGCAATGATATGCATCTACTGTGACTAAATAGATAAGTTAGCTTCGAGGTTGCTGAAGCTCATCCACCTGAGTGACAGATGCCATGACCAAATGAGCAATATTTGTCTGTATTTCAGTCTACAAATACAGGAGATACAAAGACAACAGACATCAGGAGGAGCACAACAGGTGACAGAATGCCTCATGATAACCGGAGCTACTTGAGCAACTAAAATCCTGCTTGTAATACAAATCTCAAAGAACAGCAGTGTGCTTCCAAAAAGCCATCCTGGGGAAGAGAATCTCCTCAGTGTTATGTGGCTTTCTGTGTCTTAGAAGAGACCTTGGTCCCTCTGCAAACCTTCCTTCTCATTCCGTCTGGATACACATACCTTTTTCTTGCTGTAAACTTGATTTGTAGCTCTATTCCAGAGGGCACATCGGAGGCGAAGATAAACAGATGTAGAAGAATGATGAGGCTTTTTGCAATATCATCACCTCAGCAAAGGAGGGAGACAGTCTCGTGAAGCCTGTTGGATACTTGTTCATGAATTGATGCTGTTGTATTAATGATGGAGTTCCAGGCTGGTGCTCAACGGCTCCATAAAATAGCGACTCGCAGCACAGTACAGAGGAAAAAAAGCAAAAGTCTTGTGTATGCAGTGACAAATAAATAAGGGAAACAGAGAAGTTAAAAAGAACTAAATCAAAGAAGTTAGCATCTACTTGAGAACCAGTCACCAATTCCACAGCTGGAAGTGGCTACGGCTCATATATTTCTAAAGCATTTTGTTCGTTTTTTAGGAACACTTCACCTGATTCTTCAATGTGCTTTCAGAACATTAAGCATCTGCTCTGTAAATATTACCTCTAGAGATCCACTGGGATTGTACTGCAGGCTGCAATCCCTGTCATATTCAGTACACGAGGGGTCTCAGACTGCACAAAATCCTTTTTTCTCATTACACAGCCTCTTTTCCTCCAAACTCTTTAAGCTGTGCTGCAGATTTCATTGTTTCACTCAGATAACCCCAAGAGGTACCGTCATGTCAGGAAGCTAATGAAGAAAAGCAGGAATGGAGTGCTAACGAGGGAGGAAAGCCCAGGAACTGCTCTTGTAATTCTGCTTTGAAACAAAAATACAAAGCAGGATCAAGTACATCAAGGCAACCGTTGCCTTTTAATCCTATGGCTTTTTGTTTTGTTTTCCTTTTGAATAAAGATTCGAAAGAGCTATGTGAAAATTGTTCATAAAGGCTACTAACCATGGGGGCAGGTGGGGCACCGTTGAACTGGAAGCTCCTAGCACCATGACTTGAAGCATTCGTGTGACATTCACCTCTTGGCACAGTGACTTCTGCTTGCTGCTGGACATCACCAGCCAAGCCAGTCCAAACCAAAGTACTTCAGCAAAGTCAATGAGCCAGTAAAATATTATGCTGTAGAACGGGGGATTTATTTATTTTCTCTGCTTCGATGATTTCCTGTTAATAGCTGCAGCTGTCAAAGACAGGCACATGATACAGGCTTGGAAGTTCAAGAGCCTGCATGCTGGAATGTCTTGCTTCAGTGGGCACAAGGGAATGTGAGCTGTGATCTGCCTCTGCTCATACAAACCGCAGGATGCAAAACGTGCCATTTCCTTTTGCTGTTTGCTAGAGTTATCGAAGGGCTCGTTTTACTTTCTTTTAAATTTGATCTCCTAACAGGGCTGGTGTTAAGGAACAAAGATGACGTTTTGGGCTGCTGCACTCAGCTCTGGGCGCTACTCCCATCGTGAAATGCCAAAGAGAACAAGATGATACAGGTAGCAGAACAACAAGTGCACAGCCCCAGGGTACCTAACCACTGTTAGAACAGGTGGGATTTCAAACTACTCAGTGCCAGGTCTGCTTGGTGGCCTCTTATGTGCACATGATCTTGCTGTTGGGACATGATAAATGTTTTAGGTGGAACCACTGCAGTTTCTGACACTATTTTCCCCTATATATATGACCCGGCATCATAACTGATGTATACGCATATTGCTCTGGCTGTACTCTCACCCATAGTACCTCAGCTATTCGTAATGGCTGTGCTGGGATTGCTTATTGAAGCTGTGCCACAGTACAGAAAAAAAAAATAATGGATGAATGGTGGGGCCAAAAGACCAAGGCATCTGAAATAAAACTACTAAGACATATGGCTGATTTCTGTGTTTAACTGCCTAATAACAAAGAATTTGAACAGCTGGCCTGTTAATTCAAAAATTGGCACTTTCATACAAGCACTTAAACACCCAAATCCATTCAGCTGCCTGAAAAGCACCTGCCCTCAGGAGAGCACTCTGTGATGTAGGCCACAACTGATACAAGTGCCCAGGCTCCGGGGCAAGGTGAGATGCTGCATTAGACTGTTCTTGGTGGCTCCTTGCTAGAGAATGATGTAGCCTCAGCTGAGACTACAGCTCCGTGCTCTGTAAGTGGCTGCCAGGCAAACATGGGACCGTGCTGCTCCTACACTCCACTATTTTCTGCCAGAGACTGTATTGCAAGTAGAACCACGGTCACTTCACTGTGGGAAGAGGCATAAGATGCCCCCCTTCTGCAGCTAAGACAAGGCTGAGCTAGGTGGACAAGACCACAGACAAAAGTAGACTGTACCATGAACTACAGGGCTTCTACTGAGACCTGTTAGCAATTCTCTACAAAGCATTCAAGGCTGAAAGACAGAGCTCTGCACATTACAGCTCACTTCTCTGTGGGACGGAGAACCTTCTGCCAGTGGGAAAAAAAGATGTAGCTAGCAAGTGTCCTCTGTGAAAGAAGGAAAAAGACCATGCCACTCACCAGGCACTTTTGTGTGGGATCAGCTTACCACACACAGCTTGAATAAAAACAACAGCCCATGTTTATTCTTGGTCTATGGCCAAATGAGGGTCATTTCAGTAGGTACAGCTTACAACTTAGAGGAAAATATACTGAAACTATTCCTCATCTTCTGTGCTTTGAAAGCACGCAGTTCATCAGAATAGATTCGTTAAAATACAGTGACTTGAACAACAGAATGTATTGAAATACTCTGACTGCAGAGAATGAAGGAGGCTAGGTATGACCGCATCTATTATTGATGTCAGAAAATACCAGGAGTTTGGAACATTTCAAGAAATATTACACAAATATTTTCAGTGCCGTATGCCATAAGAGAACACATAACTGCCCCACCCATTAAGGTATGAATGGAGTCCAGTGAAGCAGAATTGTGCGAGTCCAAAGGCAGATCTCGCCCAGGAAATCCAGATTGCTTTCACGGCTGTAAAGAGCAGAAACATAAGGGTGGAAAGCTACCCATGCCAGAAAAAAAAGAAGCCAAGATGTCTACAGATGACTACAGAGCCCTTGCCAAGACGTTAACAGTCACTGGCTGGGATGGGACGCACAAAATTGTTTTTGCATAGTGGGATTTGGTTGAGGGGGAGTAAAGTAAGAAGGGCAAATTGGCCTTGAGGTTTACAAGCATGACTTCTTTCCCGGCTTAAGAAAAACTGAAATAACAGAGGCAAGGACACTAAACTAAGGCCACAGGGTAGTGTTTAGAGCTGTACTTTCACCAGTTGGCAGAGCCTGACATTAGTGTGCTGCATGTGCAGAAATCCTCTGCGCAGCACTTCAAAAGGTAAGTCACAGCATGCATGCTGAGACTTTGTTTTTCCTCCCAGCTTCCCAGAAAATGGGTCCACAGCTGAGTGACAGCCTACCCTGTAGCATTCTTCTTAGCTGCGTGAGGTGCTTGGGTTGTTCTCTTATTGTACAAATGCAACTTTTCTTCATCTAGAAACTCCCGACTGAGCCACTCAGCTTTGTAAACTTCCAGTAAAGTCTTCCAGGTATGCTTTAAAATAGACCTCACTGAGCTGGCAGAATAGCGTTATAAGGAGAAACGTACCTTGCTACAAACGTCAGTGTAAACCACTAAGTTTTTGCCACTGCTGATTCTGTCACCCAGGTTACTGTTGGTAATTCTACCCAAACCCGATTCCTGAAGATCCTTGAGGTAAGGAATGTTAAGAGGAGAGATCATCTAAAGAGATGAATGTGTGCTTCTGTATCCTGGAACATGTGAGCTTTTGTTTACTAATGCATGACACAGGAATAGCAAGCCTTCCATTTTCACACATAAGATTACATAATTCACCCTGCAAATACTCTGCAAAGATCGAAAAGTTGGAAGAATCCAGTAAAGCACCTTCGTAGGGGTAGTATGGGATGCAGTGGGTGAGACAGCAGGCATTTCCTTTGGGTCAGATTGCTGAAAAGAGATGATTTGGCTTGCTCTGACACGAGGCCCCATCATCTTGCCATCTCAGCTACCCAGGTTCTGCCAGCTGCAGGGATTCATGATAGTCTGGTGACTTATTTTGCAGCTATGGCCGCTTACCTCTAGCCTCTTGCCTATTATGGGTCATAATAGCATAACCTCCCTTGAAGTGCAGTCTTCCACCTGCAGCTTTATACAGACAGCACACAGCAAGGTAACCAAACTCCAGAGCAGACAATGCCCACTAACACAGTTTGCCTCAGTTCTAATAGATTAAAAACAAAACAAAACCCCACCGACCCTCCTAAAAGCTCTAGCAAGGATTCTCACCCTGGTGACCCTCAAGCACCAGATGTTACTTGGGCAATAGTCCAGCTCTTATACATTTCAGGTCCTCTATACGGATCAATACCACACTCTTAAAGCAAGTGCTCACTTGAAACAGATCTTCACTTGTTGATTTGCAAATTCAGTGTAGTAAGCTGCTAGGATGCTGTACATATTTGACTCTTCTGCATCTCTACTACTCACATCCTATCAACTCTTGGCTCCATCCCTCCAGATAAGACATTTTCCCTGCTAGTACTGCTCTGGCTGCTTTTAGGTATCTTACAACAGAAGACCTGCTCCCAAAAAGGAGATGGCAGATGTACTACAGTAGGAGCTTCACCAGTTCTTTCATTCTGCTGATTCATCCTGCAACGCTCGATGCATCAAGATCACTTCAGCGTGCAGTTATTACCGGGCAAGCAGCAGAACTGTCCAACCTTCCCCAAACTGAAATACCTTTCCTATGCTTTTCCCAGCCCTTCCCACTACCGATGCACCAGCTTGGAAAGGGACAGCCCCTCCTTTGGGAACAGCACGTCCACAACCATACCATGAAATTCTAGCCTCAGCGTGCCCCTACACGTGAGGTCTGTCTCGAGTCTAATTGCTTGCCCCTGGACTTTACTCTCCTCCAGGTAGCTGACCAAGCAAATAGTGCTTCATAGTGTTATATTTAATAAAAAATATTCTCAGGTGCTTTGACACAGCTGGAGTTACCTGCAAACTACAGCCCGTTGCTGCACACTACACATACTCTGCATACTTGTTTCTACTGCCCTTTACTAACAATGTTCTCCCTGGAGCTAAATAAACAAATTACCTGTGGTTAGCTTTGTTCCCTTGCTCAATCAGTGCTCTGCACAGATGTATCCATACTACACTTCCTTTTCGTAGTAAATACAAGGCTGGAAAAGGCTTTCCTATGCCCTCTGCTGGTTTTCCAAGGCATCTGTTTTCATCCTGGAATTCAACAGAAATGCTACCCTCTTCTTTCAGTATGTCAGTATGTTTCCCTGTTATCGTTCCATTTTAATTCTGACTCAACCACAACAGGAAAAACAGGACTGAGCCATAAGCAGACACATTACAGACTGTCTACTACATCTTTCCCATGACCTGGCAAATGACCACCACTGCATATCTTTCCAAACCAGACTGCTGAGGGCACTCAGATGACCCCCATCCTTTCATAAGCAGCAGGGTGCTGGGGGTGAGTCGGCACCAACAACAGCACGTTCCTCTGGTTGCCCTCTCACATTAAGGAAGGCAGCAAACTGTACATACCTTCAGCCTGAACCTTGTGGACTCAAAGTCCTATATCATCTCATCAGTTGTCCCATTATTTCTGCCTTCACTCCTATGCTCCTCAACACCTACCTCTACGGCTTCATAACTATACTAGGTTACTTAGGACAACTATCCTGGAAAAGCCTTATATTTAATGTAAGTTTCAGATATCCTGTAAGCTACACATGAGTACTGCTCTGATACTGAATTCATGTCAATCAAAGCCACCACAAGGGAGTCTGGAATAATCTCAAGATGAGGAAGCAATCTGACTGTAAACAGCTGCAGCTAACATGATGAATGGACATAGCAATTTTCCAGTGACATACACTTAACAACTTTGGGGCTTCATGAGCTAGCCTACAATTGGTGTGTAATTGCCCAGCTCTTCTCAAGGAAGTTAGTACTTGGTAAGGTCACTGAAACCTTTAATATCTACAACACCAGGATCAATGCTAGCACCAGTGCCTAAGCTCTAACAAGTAAGTTTTCCCTACACCAGTTTGTAACAGATCATTTACTCAAGTGGGAAAGCACAGTGCTGGCAGGAAGAACACCCCATTTCACCCAATACACATCTCAAGTCACTTTACTTCAACGAGGCCATAAGAAACAGAAGTACTCAACGGGAAAAACGGAAGCTGATATTAACAACTGAGTTTTAATTAGTCAGTTTTTAACAAATAATCAGAAGTTCAGATTGACATTCACCTGCACGTTATGGTAATTCTGAGCAGTTTTCAGGTAACAAAAACTCACAGAATTCAATGTAAACCAATTGAGCCATAAGTCATTAATAGAGACTTGAGCAGGAGCATTAAGCAAGTAGTCAAAATTAATCTTGGAATTCTGTTTTCCATAAGTGTATTTCCTCTAATAATTATCACTTAACCTTCCCAGAATATCTGCTCTCAAATACTCACTTCGCTAGTGCCAGCCAGAAGTCCCAAACCCCCAGCCAGCTGACGTCTGGCACCACAAATACATACCTTTAATACACTCTGACTCTCAGACCTGGGATCTTATTTTGGCCTCAGGTGTTCCACAGAACTGGAAACTCAAGATATTCAAACAAATGACAGTGTCAGCTGCCCCACAGAAAGGTATTCCACAAAGACGGGCAGCAACACTGTGCACACATCCTCATTCACTGTGGTGATTACTTTGTCATATATTTCATTAAATACGCTTTATTTTTAAGTTAGGTCAACCATCATTTCAATGGAAGAGAGGCACCCTGCAAGACATCATCTCATAGGCAGAGAAACATGCCAGCGCACTGATACCTGTTGCAAACCGAGTCCATTTTAATAACAGAATACACAAGCCAGAAACACTGGATTTCTCCCTTCCCAAAATCTGTTGCGGGCAGTTCTTCGTGGTACTCAAAACCTAACTTGTGGCCGGAAATGCATCTGCTTTGTAGCATTGTTACTCATTCCCATCTTGAGCATCCACTTGGACTTCATCCTCTGCAAGTACTGCATATCACGCTTCTGAGCAAAGACTGCCCCTTCAGGGAGAAAGGAGAAGAGAAAAACGGATATGCATTTGCAGGGTTACTACTTTAAAAGATGAGAGTTCTGCAGTTAAGTCAGGCAAGGTTCTTTTCATTTTTCTGCTAAAACCTCAACGTGTCACTTACCTGTCTGGCTTGTCCAGCCCAAAGCTCTGTACTGCTGCAACACCCGACCCACTGCTTTCTTATTTTTAGTAACAGCCACCGTTCTTGACAGACCAAACCGCTGCTTGTAGTATCTCATCAAAGAACGATGACCCACTCTTGCACCTATTCAAAGAAGGAAAGACCAAGCGTAATGATAATGATGCTGCTTCTGAAATATGGTCATTAAGAATACTATGAAAACTGTGCAAAGGACAAATGCTGAGAAATGCCATGCTACCTGAAGGGAGGATCAGCTCCATGGTGTCATCATCGTATTCCAGTTCTCTCTCAGCTGGGACCTCTGCAGGCATTTCCATGTCGTGCCCTTCCTTGTGATCAGGGTAACTGCTCCTGGAGAGCAGCAGTAGTATGTGTTTTATATGTGGCAAGCAGCCACGGTTATCCACAACCATTACACAAAAGATCTGCCACCCACAGCTACAGCAAGCCCCAAGTACTGTCACATTTCATCAAGCATGGTTTGAGAGTTCTATCCAGTAATATCATCTCCTGAAAAAAGGCTGAAAACAGAGCTGTCCCTTCCTCTGCAAAGTTCTACAATCCAGTATGGTTCTGTTGCTACACACTTAACAGCTCTTTATTCTGAAAAGCCACCGGTTCTGCATAACTAATGAATGGGAACACTCCACCACAGCAGAGGCTGTGTTTGACCAAAATGATCACAGCTGAGGATAACCAAAAGAAGTTCAACAAGAGGCCTGCCTCTACACCAATCCTCCGTATCCTCCAAGCCCCAAATCTACCTAAAAGGTAACATAACTGTATCATTTTATGATCCTTCTTGATCTGTGATGTCTAGACTCAGTAACAGCTAACATACAAAACAGAACTGAAAGTTCACGTAGGTATTAGTGGTCAACAGAGAGGAGAACCAATCACACTGTTAAACTAATCTACTAGAAAGGTGGCAAAGCATCAATACAAACTAAATGTCAAAATCAGAAATAAGACTAAATTTTAAACATCAATAAGAGATTCTGATGAGAAGTTCAACTGAAAAGCATCCTTACCTAAAATCATAGAAGTCTGCGAATTCCAAGGCCGCATCTCCATCTGTGAAGAGCTTACAGTGGCTTTTATCATTCATGTGAGCCTGTACCGCTTCCGTAGAGTAGAAGGACTTTCCCTTTTCATTGCACCAGATGCAGATTTTCCCAACACCAATTTTCTCTCCTGCAGGAAAAAATGACACTTTTATTGGTCTGAACAGAGCTTCTCTACTCAGTAATTAACAGCTCAGTGATGCAAGCTTCCCAGCTTGAAGGCAGAGAGACAGAGAAGAGCCTTGAGCCCTTCATTTCCTGCTGTTCCTAGATCACATGGCAAGGGACAAAGTCTCAACATTGGAAGAATTCATGTGACATCATTACATATTCTCAACAGAACATTCCATATTTCCAGTACACCTTTCCGTGCAATACTCACAGACTAATTTATTCTCATCACTGCCTGTACACTTCAAGGAAGACATTTTCTGCCCAACTTTGAGCTCTTTTTTCACCAGTACTGTCAACGGATGAGTCACGTTCAACTTACAAGATATTCAGAACCTCCCCCAGCACAAGACAGTTCAAATGCACACTTGAGCAATCGAGTTTCATCTTAAATTTTGTATTAGCTGAAAATCCTCTTCAGCATTAGAATACCATGTAAGACATACAAGGTACATGACCACATGCTTGCACATCCTCCCACTCCCCCTAGCAAACCTAGCTGCGTCCAAGTGAAAATAAGCAGTAAGAAAGAGTCTTTAATTACCCCGGTTAAAATCAGAGATTTACAGGCTTACCCAAGTACTTTATTAGTCCTCTGAGATCCACGAGGTACTCTATGTCTGGAATGAAGAAACTGTGAACTTTTGTCATATGGGCCACGTTCTTCATGAGGGTTCTGGAATGGTGGGAACAGAACAAGCAGTCCGTAACTGGTATCGCCCCAATGGCACAAGTGCTTTCAGCTTCTGCTTGCTTCTCCTCCTCTTCTCCCACACCTTCCATCTCCTCTTCGGAGCCGAGGTCTTCATCAGAATCCATGTCTTCCCAGCCTTTTAAATGGAAGGTTAAGAAATATTTATTAATTCTTCCAAGCACAGTAGTTAGCTATTAAGTTAAAAACTACTTATAATTGTAAATAGCGTTCTCTGCTCTTTCCAAGAAGTGCCACACGCTTATTTCCAGATGCAAGATGATATCACTGCCAGTAAAACATTTCCTTTTGTAAAACACACAGCAGAACTCAAGACTGCTCATAAACGTTTTTTCCCCTCCATTTTCTCAACAATTAATGCTTTACTGCAGTTTCAAAGCCTTACATTTAATTCGCTACAGCACAAGAACGCATGTATGCCTCATTAAAAACAATACAGCTCTGTCAGAAACATAAAAGCGTTCGTTTCCAGCAGTGACTTAACAGCAAAGGAAAACACTCTTCCATTCACACATCCATCTTTAACAAAGGAGAGCAAAACCAGTTCTAAGAGCTATTTACTAACAAGCTGACGTGCTTGAAGAACTACTGCCATGCTCAATGCAGACTACAAGCAACCGGGATTCCCCAGAGGTTCAGGGATCATCAGGGCTTGAATTCCACAGGGAAGTACTATTTCTTATTTCTTTACGTTGGCCTTTTGTAAATACGCAAAGCCACTGCCAAATATGACAGACATTTAAAACCACCAGGAGAAGAGTATGCTTCATCTACATGCCAGTAATGAAGCAAAAGGCAGAAGAAGGGGCAGAAGGGGTGAAAATTCTTCAGCTATTTTTACTATAGATACCAATATACTGAGAAGCCATGCCACGCCATGACAGGCTAAGGAGCAGATTTCCTCCTGTGGTCTTGATGGGCAGTGAAGAACAAAACCTCCGCTCCCACCTCCCTTCAACAGAGCAAGAAAGCAAACCACAGCACAAGAGCAAATAATCACAATTAGATTTTGTTAATCGTTTTTCTAGTAGTTTTAGGGTAACCTTCTGTGTTAGCTCTGGCATCCCTCTGGAACTTCCAACAGAAGATAGTGCTCGTATTGTTACCAGTGTTTACATTCAGCCTTCAAGTGCATGAGCGTCTTCTGCATATGGCTCTTCAGAAACTGCAATAAAGATTTTCTGCCTGCAAGTGCGAACTGACCTAAAATGCTCTGTTAAACTGAAAACTTACCAGGAAGGTCTTCTGTGATGAAAAAAAAACCATACCACTAAAGGAAATGAAAAGCAGCTTTTGCACAAACAAACAACTCCACACACAGCTTACCCCAAGCTATCTGTTGATAGCATGCTTACATCCTTACCTTCTTCTGAATCCTCTTCCTCCTCTGCTTCCTGTTTTGCCAGTTTCTTTGCTTGTTGTTCAAACCACTGTAGCCGCGGAGGCTTCTCGGCTCTTTCTTTACTCTGCAATAGACTGGCGCTTTCCATAGGAACTGGAGATCTGCTCGCATGATTAGGAGGTAAGGACGTCTTCTTTGGAGATGAGGATGGCTGAGCTCTGATGGCTTGCTGTATAGCTGCGTTCATCTCATCTTTGTCTATACTCTCAACAGCAAGCCCCTTTTCCAGGTTCTTTTCATTTAATATTTTCACCTTCTTGCTGACGGCTTGAACAGCTTTCTTCTCCAGCTCCAGGTGCTTCTTGGACTTCAAGTGATTCTCATAGGAGTTGAAGGTGGAGAACCTCTTGCTGCAAACTGTGCAGTAGGTGGCAGTGACTTTGTCCCGCTCCTCAGCCACCGCCCTCTGTGCTAAGACTCTCTCCTCGAAGTTCTCAGCAGTGACGGGAGGCATGTCGGCAACTTTGCGCTTCAAGTTGTAGCGGTGCCAGTCGGTTTTGTAATGGGCACGCTGGATGTCAGCATCCTTGAAAGCCACGCGGCAAGTGATGCACGTGTAGGTTGCCATCACTGGAAAGATAAAAAAGAAAAAAATAAAAATAAGCACACCGATAAACAGCAACATAAACAACCCAACATCATCCTGATGGCTCCCAAGGAAGGCAGCATAAGAGATATCGTGCCATCTGATAACACTGGTGATAACCATACCTAATGAGGAGGATCTACAAGTGCAAGGATTGGGTAAAGTTAACAGACGTTTCTGGTACCACAGCGGCACTGGAGCAGCCCAGCTCTGGACTCAGCACACACTGCACTTGCCAGGGCTCAGACAGATAAAAAACAGGGCTTTCTGCCCTAACAGCAGTACTTTGAGAGCCCTTCTTACTTTAAGTGAAAAATTCCTATTGAGCTTGCAATCTGCTACCTACAGGCTTTTGAAGAGACTTGCAATTACTTCATAGTAAATGGAAAAGGGAAAACTTACTTTGACACTTGTTTTCCACTTCCCAAAGCCTCCACAGAACAGCCCAGGCTGGAAGGGACCTCAAGGACGATGAATCTCCAACCCCACTGCCACATGCAGAGCCACCAACCTTCACATGTAATACTAGATCAGGCTGCCCAGGGCCCCATCCAACCTGGCCTTGAGCACCTCCAGGGACAGGGCACCCACAACCTCCCTGGGCAGCCTGTTCCAGCACCTCACTACTCTCCTAATAAAGAACTTCTCCCTGACAGAAGAAAAAAATCACTACTTTTAAAAACAAAATGCTTTCAAACTATTCTGCAGTGGTGCCTGCACAGTTCACAACACTCTTTGTCCTGTAGAGCCATCAGCCTGGAGACCAGGAGGGCAAAGACCTCTAATTGCTGTTCTACTCCCTAAACCCACACACCCAGTTCCTTTTCAGTACTTAATGACACTTAAGAGAAAAAATGATGGAGTCACTTGAACACAGTACAAGCAAATGGCCAAACAACGTGTTCACACTGGAGACTGCCAAAGCTGCCCCACCTGATTTAATCTGAGAAACAAAAGAAATGACATATGAAGAGGAGAGGGATCTGGCAGCTGCCAGAAGCTGCCCAAAGGGAGACTCCTCAGTGACAGACACACTTACTGAGAGCTGCTGTCTGAAACAGCAGCTTTGGAGAAGCGGACTCCTCCTTCACTGCTTTCTCTGCCTGTCGTCCTTCAGCAAGAGAATACACGTAAACACTTCAAAAACTACTTCATTTGAAGCACAAGATGGCGTATTTTGTACTGAACGGATACTTGCCGTTAAAAACATATTCTCTGTCCGCTGAAGGCTCCCAGCTGCCCTGCGGAGCACCTCCCTTTCCCACCTACACGTAGACACGTATTTTACTGCTATAAAGGGGGTGACGCAGAGCCACGCCTGCCGGGGGCGACCGCCTCTCTTCAGAAGGCCAGGGAGGGGACCAGCCCAGCTCTCGCCAGGCAGGTACGAGGCAATAAGGCCCGGCTGCCGTTCGGTTCAGCGCTGTAACCAGAGGCGTCAGCACAACTTAAACGCGAAAAAAAGGAGAACGAAAAAAAAAAAGAGGCAAGGAAAGGGAGAGGCAGCCTGGAGTCCATGGCGGCTCTAGGAGCCGACTCAGGCCCGACTCGCAGCTGCACGGCTCCCGCAGGCCGGGTAACTGTGCCAAGCCTCGGCTCTTCCCCAGCCAGTGCCTCGCAGAGCCCCGCGGCAGCCCACCACCCCTGTCCCGGAGCACGTACCTACCGCTTCTGGGGACACGAGAGGGCCGCTCCGGTGTGCCCGCCGAAGTGAAGGCGTGGAGACGCAGCCGCCGCGCTGCGCAGGAAATCCGGGCTGCGGGCAGGCCGCTTCCGTCCAGCAGGGCCCCGCCCCGCCCCCGCCGCCTCTAGCGCCCCCTACCGGCGTGGAGGCCGGCCCCAAGCGCCCCGCTACCGGCCCCGGGGAAATAACGCCACATCGGCAGGCGGTGGCCGAGAGCTGAGATCAACGTTTATTCAGAGTGACCCGACACACCGCCAAGCACTGGTTCACATCAGGGAAAGGAAAGGAAGAAACAAAGTGCGGCAAAAAGGCGACCGAAGGCTTTTCTCGCCATCTCTTTCTTTTTTTTTTTCCTATCTTGAGAACAAACATACAATTAGATATAATGAAAGATAAAAACTAACACATAATTTATTAAACGGTCTTACAAACAATCAATATAGTAATTCCATGTTTACAAAATAGTAACCAAGCTAGGTAAAGTGCTGTGAAGTACTTTAAATACAGACGATTTGTAACGCTCCAGTTTCTGGTTACCCGCTATGGAGGTGCTGCTCACGGGGTGCGGTGGGACAGGGGGGGTAAACGTGCTCAGAGTGCTGAGATGGAGTCTGGAAGAGTGCAAACCAAACCAAAGCAGAGAGCTCGTTTCCATGCATGATCCACAGCCTGACTGTGCCAGGGTTGGCCTGGAAAAGCACCCAAAAGCCGGCCTTCAGCATCACAAACACACGTTTCAAAGCCACACACCACCTCGTGCTCACAGGGCCTTCTCCCTGCCCTTGTATTTCATTTTGGAAGATGAGAAGACGATGGCAAAGGTTAGCAAGGAGACAAGCCAGACCACGGGCAGATGATGTGATCAGAGTTGTACGTAATGGCTGTGTTGTGGTTGCTGCTAGAATACAGCTTAATGAAGGCTTCTGAAGTTGTTTCCAACTAAACAGGGTGGAAGGGATTACAGAAAGATTTCCTTTGCGTTCTGCTATCCAACTCTTGTGGAATGTACTGTGGCTGAGCAGAGGGTTTCTTAGCAGCCCTTGTTTGGGAGCGGAGAGGTAACATTCCACAGCAAATAAACACCTTTCCTCTACTTTAGAAGGAATACTGTATGCCATAGAATGACCTCCTTCCCATCACACAGTACTTAGGGGCTTGCGTAAAAAATCCTATATAATCAGCTAGCATGAGAACAGATAAATTCCAGACACTCAAATAAGCAGCGATGTCCCTAATCTTTAATGATTTGCTTGCTTAAGTTTTGCTGTTAGTTTCTGTAAGAAAATTGAGACTCACACTTCATTGGAGAAAAACCAGAAAATGGATCATTTACAAAAAGTCCAATAAACTCCTCCAACCGCTTATCCTCCTTGATCTAATTCATTCTCCTAGAAGACTGCCCAGTGTTAGGTACTTTCTTGACCACAAGTATTCTTCATAAAACAACAATAAAGTGCACGCTGTTGCAATGCCACCACTGATGGCCACTCTCACCCACTCACTCCAGCCAAGCTCACAAAGGACTGCTGCCTCCCCAGCCTCCCCTATCCTGCGGCCTGTCCTTTCCCTGGGCACCAGAACCCTTGTTCAGAGAGGACGCCTCGTCTAGGAGCTCTGCAAAGTCCCATCCTGGAAGCTGTAGGCTTCTCACTGTATCTACTGCCCAACACAAGGAGCAAGGACACAAAGTTCTTGTCTAAGAAACATAAATGGCCTTTAAACTTCACCATTTCCCAGCAAAAGCTTCCTTTGTTTCTATTTTTCCAAATGGGAAGGACAGGCCTGGGGGAAGCTGAAAAGGAAACTTAGCAGTGTGAAAGCGACGTGGCCATGTTTTTCAAATAATTTCAGAAACTCGCTTTCCATGGTAAGATGCTATAATTTCAAAAGCAGCATCTTGGGTGATCTATATCCAGCATCCACTTACTTGTAAATGGATTTGATAATGAAGGCACAGGCTCACTTTTTTTTTTTTACTGGTAAAAGACAGCAAACACGGTCAATATGCATTACTGACACAAAAGCACAAGCGACGATAAAGCTAGTGTCAAAAATTCTCAGCATCTGTCCTTTAGCTACGATCCGTTTGGCCATCTGCCTACCTTTTCACCTCAAGAAAAGAAAAAGCCATTAGAATGGAGTTAACTTCAAACACAGGCTTACCTACACGTACACGTTAGTGGGAATTGTTATACTCTGTTGCTGAACTTTCTGAGGGTCCTAGATGACGGTATTCACCTCTTAAAATGCCAGCAAATGGAAAATCACTTCAGTAGTAGTAGTAGCAGCTGACATGGTCCCTCCACTTTGCTAACAGTTTATGTCACAGTAGAAAAACTAGCTTTACTTCTTTCTATTTCTTTGATTACTATTGCGTGGTATTGATTTTGTTTAAGGTGAACAAAGAAGCCCTAGGAAAAGTTAAACAAGTAACCTGCTTAAGATCCCATGCCATTCACTGAGCACTGTGTGGAGTTTAAAATGGTCAATCACCGAAACAAGTTCATTTTTTTTGATTGTTTGTTTTAAATTACATGCCAGGAAAAAGACTCGGAGTGTCTTCCATAGCAAATCACTGAGTACTTTAAGTATCTCACAAGATCCAGCTTGTACAACTTTTGTTGTCGGTGATGGCAGTTGTTACGGGGAAAAAACAAAACAAAACAAACAAACAAAACAGAAACAGACCCCTCAACATTTGGAATTATGCAAGTGGCAGCTAAAAAAGCCCTTTTCCTTACCTTCAGCTTTTATATCATCCCTAGTCCGAACAATAACTATCCCACCTGCTCCCCAAAAGGCTGTTCAGATTACACAGTAACTCATCTATAAAAATGTACTGGCTGACTTTACACAGGTGCCAAGGACCAGACTCTGAAGGAACACAGCAGGTGGTCAGTCACATAGCGTGCCACTTCACAACTCTACAAGCCTAAAACAGCAAAGAACGTGGAAATGCATCACCATATCCAATACAACTCAAGGATTTTTTTAAGTGTTAAATCAAGTTCTCCAAGAGTGCTGTGCACACATTTAAACTAGGCTTCCGCTGGTTAATGCATTCTTAAGTAGGAGATGCACTATACATAACGGCAACTGCAGGGATTCATACTTCCTGGCATGATTGAAGGAGGTGAGATTTAGTTACTCTCACTGCGATCCTCTGATAACTCATCCTTGCTGTGTTAACCATTAATTGTATTGCATGGTTGGCAACTATGAGTAAATCAATCGCCGATGTTGAAAATTTGGCTCAGGACCACAAAATGCATGTTTGGTGTAAGATAAAAAAACCTCTCCCCCAGTCCTTTTGAACAACTGACCTCCAACACACATCTGCAACCGAACGATGGATAGATAATTCATTTCCATGCTATTACATTGAGGTATAACTACCAGAAACGTTAACTATCAGTATCAGCTGATATTTATCCAGTTAATTCACTCTGCATAAGGGAAATTATTACAACACATCTAAAGTGATAGTTAAAGCTTACAGCTCAGAATTTTCTTTTTTTTTTTTCTTTTTTTTTTTTTTTGCATTTGATTTTGTGTGTGTTTTATGTTTCATTTCCTTTGTGTCACCAGCTGCAATTCCCAGGTTAATGATTTCCAAGCAGATGTGAAAGAAAGCCCGAAGACTTCTTTTTTTCCTGGGATTCTGCTTCTTGGCCTTGTGAAAGTCCCAGTTCTTTCTCAATCTGCTCAAGCTCAGACTGGTCAAGCAGTTCAAAATCATCGGCTTCCTCGGTGTCTGTCTCCTCACTCAAGCTGGGCACTGCACGTGATGGAGCTGGCTGCACAGACTGCAGCTGGTCTTTGATGGCAGCAGACACCGCGGCGGCGATGACATCCCCAGCAATACCACTCATTAAATTAAAGGTTTGGTCACTGGTCAAAGGCAAGGAGAGCCCTGCAGTGGATGGTCTCTCTTTACTCGGTCTGGAAGAATGCTCCGCCTTTGAAGACATTTGTTCTTTTACTCTGTTTTGCTGGATGGGCATACCGATGCTCGAGTCATCATCGTCATTTGTTCCTGCCCCATTTTCTAAAGAAGGGAATTCTGAGAGCTCTCTAGCGAAAGCTTCTTCGTGATCACTAGGTCGGTCAAAATCTATCATAGAATTAACAGAGGGAAACTGTTAGCGAACAAGAAAGACTTCCCCAAAAAAGCAGTCACAGGTAAAAAGGAAACTTGTCAATTTTCCTTTGAATACACTTACTATTCCATCATCTTCTGTAGTCTATAACACAGAGGAGCTTTATCTTATATCTAAAACAAAATAAAAACCTAGTACTTCACATCACCTGATATCAATCTGACTTCGAATTTGAGTTTGTACCGTGTGAAGAAATCATTCCAATCCCATTAAAAATGACTGAAACGTAAAACAAAGAAAATAAACCAAGCACTCTGCTGTATTGCATTTTCCATTTCAGCGAGCCCACAACATTAAAATTTTCTGCCTAAAGTCATTCTGCAATATTTATGTGGAGATTTGGAAAACTGCTTGAGAACAACTCCTTTCAATATTATTTGAAGAATATTCCTTTTTAAAGTGGTATCTAGCTGCATATGAAACAACCCATGCAAATCTTCATCACAGCCAGTTCTAAATACAACAAACACCTGAAGTCCTAGCAATTATAATGCAACTAGTCTTTAAAGTCTTCTTCAAATACATATAAATTACAATATATGTAAATTACAAATTTATAGATTAAAAATTACAGATTTTCAATAACTCTTTTAAAAGTGTAATGAACTTTTAATAGCATGTTTAAACAAAGATGATAAAACAATGTGAAGTCTTCATTTGTAGTTTTTTGCTTTCATGTCCAGTGCTTGTGCTAAATAGGGAACAGAAAATAGAAACTACAGATGACCGGTAGAGTTTCATGTATTCAAGTGGATAAAAACAGAATGCAAACTAGTAAAAAATAATATTTTAATGACTGCTTTAATAGCATGTATTTAGAAATGTGTAAAACATACTGACTACAATACATGGTCTGTGGAATATACCTGAGTGAGCATAAGGGAACACTTTGATCCAGTCCTACTCAGCAACATTTGAATAAGTAAGGAAAAAACTATTCAATTTGAACTTACTTCAACAATCAAACAAGCAATATGAGCTTTCATAAGGGCTAAGGAAATGAATTCTAAAACTCTGAGACATCATTTTCTTCATTTCCTTTGGGAAAAGGAGGCTGGAAAGGTCATGAGGAAGGGCTATGTTGCATGTAAAGTGGCAGCTCAAATGCACAGAGCTTTGAGAAGAAATGTGCCAGACTTTGGATTCATCCCATCTGGTCTCATGTTTGTGTGCATGTCCAGTCTGCTGAAGTGCTCCGCAGGGAAGAAGAGTGGATGTTGTTTATTTTTCATTTAGCAAGGCCTACAACACACTCTCCCACATTTCCGTATGGCACAATTGGTGAGTGAACTGGGTAGGTGAACTGCTTGGTGCATGGAAAATTGGCTCAACCATAAGGCTTACGGGGCTTTGACTAGTGATACAAAATCCAACTGGATGCCAGTTAGTGGTACTGCCTCTGAAAGGTACTGCAGCCAGCAATGTTCAAAGTTTTTATTAATGACCATGATGGTGGGTTGGAGCACACTCTCAGCAAGTTGATGGAAAGAAAGAAATGGCTCTGGGGCAGATGCAGTTAATATTCTGGAGATGAGAAACCTCATCATGCTGTAGAAATGAATGGGCTGAAAGGGAATGTTATGAAGTCCAGAATTATGCAGTCTTGCTATTGGGATGGAATAACCAACACAGCAGTACTAGCTGGGGGCAATGAGACAGGAAGCAACTTTGAAGACATTCCAATTCACAATTCTATGATCATGCATTAAGGCCATTTACAACTTGAAATATTAACAAAATAATTTACGTTAATAATTTGGCCTTTATAATGTGGATGTGTAATATCACCCTGCTTGGCATTTTCAGTGAACTTCTTAGAAGAAGGGTGTAAGATCAGCAGAGCAACAAATCCACACAAAAGTTTACACCAAACTACTGTTGTTCTTGGTATTTATTCAGGCTCAGTACAACTGAATGCTTGGTCTGTAAAAAGCATGTGCTTCAAGTTCCAGACAAGATGAAGACCAAATGCTTGAGGATCTCTTCCTAGTCTTGGTCTTGATGACTCATTTAGGCTCGTGACTGGATGTCTTTAACTGGCTGTTTAGCCATTCAAAGTACACACTTCTTTCCTAATAGAACTGATACTAACTTAAAATGTTTACTTGCTCAATAGTTCTGGTAGAAGAGATCTGACACATATTTGGATGCATCTGTTTTACTCACTGCTACTTATATATTTAGATACTTAGCAACGTACTTCATTATTTTTAAGATGAAGATAGCTTACAGAAGGTGCACCCAAAATAAACAATGGAATGAAATTTAAATTCAGTATTGAAAAACAAACAAATAAGCAAACAAAAGAAAACAAACCAAAAAAAGGCCAGACACTTTTATTCTCAAAATCTCTAATAGCTTTCAGGTAATTTACAAGATTGCAATTTGCTGATAAAATAGACGAAGCTGTTACATACATACCATCAGATGTGTCTGTCTGTGGAGAATACCCCTCGGATAAGTTAAAGGTCCCATTATCGGTCCAAGATACTTCTGATACATCTGTGTCAGACACTGACAGCTCTTTGGCAACAACTGCAGGGCTAACCTACGTATAAATTCAAACATTCACACTACAGAAAGCCAATGTTTAGATACTGAAAAAGAAGTATACTGCATATCACAGCACTATACATGGTCTCCTATTTAAGTTTTAGTGGTAGAAATATTAAAATAATATTACAGGAGACACAGAAATGAATCATCCCTCTTCTTAATTCACGACAATATTCAGCTAAAGCATAGGAAATTCCAATTACTCATTCTTAATGTAATATCTTACAGTAATGAAATCAACATATGCATAAAGAAATGCATCAAATCAAAACAAAAACATTATCCACTATCCATTATCCAAATATTAACTCATTATCCTTTAAGAATTTAACAGTGTTCAATTATGTCTGCTAGAACTTTTTATCCTATTATATATATATATATTTGAGAATATTAAGACTCCTTCAAGGTGATGACTATCAAAGTCAGGCTCTTTGCAAGACTGATCCAATACTGCATCAGAATTTCTAGAAATCTAATTGCTTTTTTCAACAACTGATGTTCCAGTTATAATGGAAAAGTTGTCTGTCATACACATTAAGAGAAAAAGGAGGTATTAGGGTGTTCTCATACATACTTGGAAAGATATCTGTTGATAATATACTGATTTATACTATTATTGTAAATGATCAGACAAGTGATTGAACAAGTATTCGACAAATTATGTAGAATTTCTATGCATTTCTCTTTTATATTTCAATTTGAAGAAGTTAGCTGCAACTTCACTTCTGCAAATACAAACAGCTGCCCTTGCTATGAAATTCTAGTCTTATCATTCTACGGCCAATACAAAATAAACACACTGATCTAGATAGTAGTCTAGATATTATCTATATAGATTTTAAACTGAAAAAGTCACCTTAGGACACAGGGCTGATATGTCTAATTCACTGTCATCTTCTGTGGCTTTTGTTTTTGCTGCTTCTGAAAGAAAAAGAAGAAATTATCTTACTCATGACAATGGAGTTCCAGGCTCTGTGTGTGCTCTCTATGAGACAATTTAGGTAGTACAGCAAACTGTCACCTGTTGATATAGGTACTGTTTATGTAATATGCTATGGAGGTGAGAAAAAAGGCTGAGTAAAAGGCTAGATATCTTTTAAAATATATTGTGCAGCAGAAAAGGCAGGAGAGAGAATGCTGCTCTGAAATGCATTCAAACACATTTATTTACCCGTACTGCTCTTCTTTCAGAAGCTTCTGTTGGGTCACGTTAACATAATGTGTCCTCAGTAATATATATTCATCTTTTAAACTATGCTGCCAGTACAAGGTGCAATTGCAGCATACTGTTAAAATAGGCAGTGTAGTTATGCCAGCACGTTGCATTACTTTTACCTGAAAACATACAGTTTTCTGGATAACTGCATGAAGTATTCATTCCCCCCCACCCCCAGTTACTTCACATCCATAACATTTCTATGCAGACATGCATAAGAAGCATCCTCTGATGTCTGGCAGAATGTTGCTCCTGGCAGATGAACAGAAACACAATTTTCACCTCTCTGTCTGAGAATAACTTGGTGAATATGTTAAATTAATATAAGCCAGTATCACTAGAAATCACAGTCATGATATTGTTGGTTGACTGTTTTTGCAACTTGCTTCTTCTTCTCTTGTGCCAGTACGAGGATGTGTGAACTGATGAGCTGAAGGCAAGTGGTTAAGCAAAGACTGTCTTGCTTAAATTAGCCTCCAGGATGCCAGGCAGGAAAGAACAACTCTGAACTGGCCCATTTTTCCAGCACCGACTTATGAAATTTATGAAACAGCCTAATCACTTAAAACTAGAACAAGGTGGAACAATGCATGAAAGAAACAATTCAGTGCATTACTCCTTATTTCCACCAACTATTTCACTACTTGCGAGAAAAACAAAAAATGCAGATGGTTCCTCTCACTCTTTTTAGGAACAGGAAATTATATGATTAACTGCTGTAAGAAATACATTTTAAAGCAGACATGAAATCTACTGATATAATGCTGACTAAAAAGGCTAGGCTACCTGCAAACAATGACTACAACTATGAAGTTTTAATGATCACAATCAGTGCTTGCAAAAACAAACCTAAGATAACCTCATTCACTTAAAGTATTTTTCCCAAATTTACTTTATAACTTAAAATCTGAAGGTTTTTGAGGTTATAAGGATTTCAACTGAGATAGGTGAGCTTTTGTTTTAAGCTGACTTCTCCCTGGTCTGACTAAAAGCTTTGAATAACTTCAAGCTAATGGCCTACTATAATTCTTAAATGCTTACTGAGTATTTGGGGAATAAAACATCTTTTTTTTCTTGTTGTTGCAAGGAGTAAAACAAGGCAGATATAGATGCTAGAACAGAGCTCAATCTCTTAGTAAAAATCCTGTGATGTACAGTTTTGTGTTCGTGAGTGATTCTCTCTCCTGGATGAGTTTGCCTTATCTAAATAGAAATAGACGTTTCATACTTTACATCCAGTAGGCTTTATTTCTTAAAATCTGCAAGCAGTACAGCTAATCACATGCAAAGAGAACCATCAATCTTGCCTTGCTTCTTTCCATTAAATCTTTTTTTTTTCTTTTTTTTGTCACTATACCCAGTCGTTTGACATACATTACCATTCATTAAGCTAATGACAGCCAGGTTCGAAGTAAGAAACACCTTTACATTTGGCTTCACAGGACAAGTCAAACCGCTTGCAAGGTGAATAAGGTGGAATCTGCATACAGAAATGCATTATTTGGGACTGCACTTAGTTACTCACCAGATCTCTCTTTCTTCTTCTGGTTGATGTATTCCACTATCCCAAAATCCAGTTTCATCAGAACTGACTTAACTTTGTTGCACAATTTCTGTCCAAATTCATTGCACTTGAGGAAAGGACATAAAAAGGCACACAATACTGTGATAAAGACAGAAAGAAAAAATGCACTGAAATATTGCTTTATAAAACGTTAATAAATAAAGATTAAACAATGCATTGTATTATTAATTCTACACTATATAATTAATTTTGCATAAGATAGCCCACCTTGAAATGCCTCTGTCGGACAAACTCTTAAGAAATCTGTTTTCTGGGAGCCACTCCTACTCACCACAAAACAATACCATGGTATGCATACCAATAACATCATTCTTAGTTCCAGCAAGGGACAATTTATGATCACTGTAACGTTTGTCATCACCTTGATTTAGTCTGACTTTGACATCGCTATCTGAGATACATGGCTATGCAACATTATGTCAGAATCAACAAGCTGAAAAAGCTTGTAAGCTGTCTTCCAAAGAGCAAATGACATTTGTCAGAATGTACATCTATGTATGCATATATACAGGTGTATATATGCACATATGTATAACTATAAATAAAACACACTCTCCATACAGAGACCGAATAATGAACAAACCACATACATAAACTGTGACTGGAAAAGAGACCATACTTACGCAAGACATAGGAGAGGACAACTCCAGGAATGTAACTTCCCAAGACAGTGAAAAATGTACACACACTGCAGACTAGTAGGCAAAACTGACAAAGATATGAAAATTGGCCATTAGTATTTCCATTTTAATAAATATTTATATCATTTAGCAAGGAAAAAGTACAGAACTGATCTGTTGAAAGTTTACAGCAAAAATTCATTTGCTTTTGAGTTGAACTGCAACAAAATTGCTCATTCCAAGAAATTTTGCACGCAGCATCTACGCTAATGTGCTTACAATTAAACTGCAAAATAGCTTTATGGCTCAGAAAACGAAGTCAGGAAAAAGAAAGGAAAACATGCTGTCAAAATCAACTTTTCTAAATGAGGGTTAGACCTATCTTAAGGATATCGCTACTCTGTCACATTAGTACAGGGCAACATTACAGTACTGTGTGTACCGATACTGCATTTCCTTACCTCAGTATACTCCAACTTCTTTTCTTTGAAACATCACCTTATCATCCTAGTCATATAATTTTTTTGCATGTGTTTTTGTAATTCATATACCTTTGAAATGCATTTGATCCTCCTGTTCACTGGTATTCTCAGTCTGAACTCCTAAAATTCTTGCGTAGTACTACGTGTTTCCAATTTGCTTATTCCTAAGGGCTTTCAGGAAGAATCCTGTAGCATTTTTAATTGCGATCAAAAGAGAAGAAAAGAAATACCCCAATCTTCTACATTTTTATGTCTAGTAATAAAAATGTAAAAGTGAAATCTACATTTTCCCAGTGCTATTGTTACTACATGCCGCTACATTTATTTACTTTTTTTCTTTGAAAAAGAATGCTGCTTCAAATTGGACTAGAACTACATAATCATCCTCTTCCTCTTTGGAAAGAATAAACGCTACTCTTGCTTCTTCATGAACTGCATTCTACAGCTCAGTTTATCCAGAATAAAAAAGCAACAAATGCCTAAAGTTGTACAGAAGAAAAATTATCACAATAAAATATGAAGAATTCTCTTTTAACATATAAAACATATGATACAGCCCTTTCTGCAAACTATAGTTATTTAGGAAAAAAACCCATACACGTATGTTTTTGAATGGTGCAGCTATTTATTGATTGATTGACTGATTGCTTCTTGTAGGTTTTATAAAATAGCAATGTTTTAAATCTTCCATAGAATGACTGGTGAGGTTCCAGCAGCTAAAAAGGCAGGAATTCGTTGCTAATAAACTCTACCACGGATACCTTTCATCACGGATCACCCATCTACCCATGTTCTGCATACAGGTAGCACTTAGGAGAAACTCATGACTGAATTTATCATAATATGCATTTTGATTTCTTTGTGATATTTACTTTTTTTTTAATATATATATCTCACCTTTGTACCAAACAGTATCAAGTCATCACTCTTAACTTGGTGGTGCTTACCTTGCCAGGGTTTTGTTCCTTGAAGTGGGACATTTCTTGAAGAAATACAAATAAATTCATCAGTGCTTCTGAAAGGCACTGATTTATTCTGGGTCTGTAGTCTTGCCTGGAACTGATGACTTCCCAGCTGAGTAAAATGAACACAAATACACAACAACTTTAGTTGTAGCTCTTATGAATACTGAAGTTTGCTGAAAATATGTGAAGCCCTACTGGCTTCCAAACTAACCATGTTGAAAAGATACAGCCTTTAGTTATCCATCAGATGCTTCAGGCTAAACATATTTTACAGACATTTTTTCTTTACATACTGTACAAGCTGTAACAGTTCATAAGAATTTTAACTTTTCTCAGCAGGAAGTTATTCGATTGGCTGCTTTTGCCTAGCCCCTCTACAGGACGCACACACAGCCTACTACTGTTGTGTCATACTTCATTAGCTATGATTTATGTTCATTCTTATTTACCATCTATTGTATTTTGGAACATGAACTTGTTAGTATCGCTCACTTCTTGGTATAAGGAAAGCTATGGAGATTTCCTAGTATTTGAACATATGCTTGTGTTTTTAGAATCATAGAATCATAGAATTACCAAGGTTGGAAAAGACCTAAAATATCATCCAGTCCAACCATTCACCTATTACCAACAGCTTCCACTAAACTCTCAGAGTGAATACACACATACAACAGCACTGCTGCCTGTAGTCTGCTAAGCCTCATAGGCCAGTTATTTTGTGAGTTTTGTTCCCATATATGACAGACTTACTGGCATTTTCATTTACTTAACGCCTAACATTTTTCAGAAGATAGATGGATCCCTGCCAACACAGGCTTCTTTGTCTCCTTGTATTTTACAGATCCCTTGGAATGAGTTCACAAACCTGCAGGAACCCACAACCCCAAGGTTAAAAAAGAATGTCTAAAAAACATTGCTCCCTCATGTTATTTTTTATTTATTTTTTAATCTATAAAGCAAAAGCTGTGATGATACAGCTCTTACCAGCAAGACCAATGAATTTACTTAGAAAACCAAGGAGATAACGGTTGAAGGCAAATGGAGAGGAATTCAAGGAGTGATGTGCTTCAAAGTTATACGTACAACTGCACTGCATCACAAGAAATATGCTGATGTTTCCTAAAAAGATAAGCTTTCTCCTAGAAGAGCTGAAGTTCTATGCTGCTTCTTTCAGACAGTTTTGGGAGCAGGCAAGATGCTAACCCAGCACAGAAGGGATGGCTGTTACAATGATCAAGTGTCCTGAATGAGGCAGATTACACTGTTGCTTCAGATTTCTGGTCACAGATTAATAACAAAGCCATTCGCATGCTTGCTAAATATATGCAGAAGCATGTATTTCACTTTATTTTCCAGTGAAAAAAACCCCTATTTATATCTTTTCAGTTTGTCTTAAAAAAGCAGTCTCCTAAATATGCAGGATAAGAGGGCTGCAGGCCTCTGGTGAATTGTACAGTTTAGTCCATCCATTGTCTGCACTTAAATTTGTGAACTTTTACATACTTAGTTGTAAGCCAGAAATAAGCCTTCTTCCTGCTTCCACATGACATTCACTCTTATTTTACATGAGCACGTTACGTATCTTTTCCAACCTGGGTAATTCTATGATTCTATTACAGAAAAGGTGGTTAGGTACTGGAATAGGCTCCCCAGGGAGGTGGTTGAATCGCCATCCCTGGATGTGTTTAAGAGCCGTTTGGATGTGGTACTCAGGGATATGATTTAGCAGAGGTTTTTTTAGAGATGGGGTACTGGTTAGGCTGCGGTTGGACTTGATGATCTTCAAGGTCTTTTCCAACCTGGGTAATTCTACGATTCTGTTTTCTGTTGCACTGTGGGCTTTTTGATTTCTTTGAACCAGCTTTGCAGATATAACAGAGATTAAACATCTTCTCCTATTTTGAAATACGTGGTCTAGATAGCATCATTTTTCTATACAAGTCAGGAAGAATTTTTGTCAAAGCATCTGTTTACACACACGGGCAACGTTTCCCTCTGCCTCTATTTAACTACTGCAAAGCAAGTTCACCACGAGGTGGTGATACAGCACCATGTGTGTCAGGGTAAGGTTTGGGAACGATTTAAAACTGAACATACACACTATTAAAGAAGAGGGAGTCACATTCAAACTATAGTATGCATAGTGAAAACAAAGAACACAGCTTTTAGAAGAACTCATTTTTTTTTGCCACAGTGTAAAACCCAGTCAAAGTTTAAAATCAAAACTGTTGTCCCATTCCGGTGTTATTCTAGTACTTATCATAGTACAGTATTTACTATTGTATTGCAGTGATGTGATTACCTCTCATGTTACAGAATATTTGGAGAGAGAGCTATTTCCCTTTAAGAAAACCAAACCATTTTAAATAGTGTATCTGAAGATTGTAGGGTGAGAGTCCTGTGTCTCAGATGAGGTGACTTCTGCAAGACTGAGAAAACACATTTGCCAACCACGCAGGACACTGCATGCAGGCATTTGCCTCTGACAGAGGACATAGAAAGGCATTCAATTACTCAGGGAGGATTTGGCAGAAACACAGCAGGAGCAATCAGGAATGTTAGTAGCACAGAACTTTGTGTTCTCAGCTCATCCACAGTACTGCTTTCAATGTCCATCCTTACTGATGGCTGGAGACCTGCGCAAATTGCTATGCTACAATTCTGTCTTATGAGAACAGTATTCTATAGATAGGCTGTTCTCCTTATAGAAACAATGCTTCCAGCTTTTGTAACACAGCGTTAATCTGCATTTTAAGACTTGCCTGTTTATTCTAGTATTGAAAACTACTATTGTGACAGTATTACGAACTACAAAATCATTTCATACACTTTGCTCTATCCTTTATTTAAAACTGTTGGCAATTAAAGTGGGACTTAATGGAAGAGATGAAGTGGGTAGGACTGATGTCTGCTCTCAAAATAGAGCTTTGAAATACACAGGACAACTGTAGGCAGTTAGTTTACTAATGTCATAACTGCATAAACTAAAAAAGAAAAAAGGGAAGGCATTAGCTGCAATAATAATTCTGAGTATCTTCATGTATACTAACCACCAATATAAAGACAATATAGATCACTGAGGAGGAGACACTACAAGGCACTAAGAGAACAACAGTAACAATTAGAATACACAAGTTATACTGAACAATATCACATGTGAGGAAAGTTATCTGGTGTTGCTTCTCTTGATTGCTACCACTTCCCTCTTTTACCAGACTGAGAAGATGAAGGTGTGAGCTGCAGTGCAGATACAATGTTCTGCCAGATGCCCGTGTCTGTGCTCAGCTCGGGGTGCACTGACAAAGAAACCAAGCACAGCAAGACACTTGTACAGCTGAAGTTTACGTCTAAGCATTACAAACCTACTACTAAGCTTGCTCCACATATTTGGCAGTTTCTTGTAGCATTAAGAGAAATCTCTGTCTGTTCTGCTATGTCCACACATTTTTATTCTTTGAGGAACACCAAGGGACTCTTTATAAGCTTGTACTGATCTTGGGCAACTAGAACTGTAAGAAAGTTGGCTTATTGATCTTCTTCAGTTCAACAGTCATGCACAGTATGCGTCTTTTTGCTTACATCTTCCATCAGTTGTCAGCCTTGGCAACATTTGACTCTGTGGTCCCTTGTTCTTTGGACCAATGTGGGTGGCAGTGCACACCAGAGGTCAGAGGGTGAAACTAAGGGATCGCAGCAGAGGTCCTGGGGGAGTGAGATGGAAAGATACGGATGCAATGTATATTTGTATATATACAAAGGTATAAAGCTTCCTGAATGCTCCAGTAGAAACAGATAAAGACTAAACCTACATCAGATCAGAAGCGTGCTCTTGCAGCAGTGCACTCTTGCAGCTCAGAAAGCAAATGGTATCCTGGGCTCCATCCGAAGGGTGGCCAGCAGGGACACAGAGGTGATTGTCCCTCTCTGCTCTGCTCTTGTGAGGCCCCATCTGGAGTACTGCATCCAGGTCTTGAGCCCCCAGTATGGGAAAGACAAGGAGCTGTTGGAGAGGGTCCAGAGGAGGGCCACAAAGAGAGCTGGAGCACCTCCCCTACAGATAGGCTGAGGGAGCTGGGCTTGTTCAGCCTGGAGAAGTCTGCAGGGTAACCTAATTGCAGCCTTCAGTACCTAAAGGGAGCCTACAAACAGGAAGGGAGTCAACTCTTTACAAGGGTAGATCCCAGCAGGACAAGGGGAAATGGTTTTAAGTTGAAGGAGGGAAGATTTAGGTTGGATGTTAGGGGGAAGTTCTTTACTATGAGAGTGGCAAGGTGCTGGAACAGGCTGCCTAGGGAGGTTGTGGATGCCCCATCCCTTGAGGTGTTCAGGGCCAGGTTGGATGGGACCCTGGGCAGCCTGGTCTAGTATTAAATGTGGATGTTGGTGGCTCTGTCTGTGGCAGGGGGGTTGGAGATTCATGATCCTTGAGGTCCCTTCCAACCCAAGAAAGTATTCCAGCATAATGTTACTTACAGTACTTTATTGAATGACTTAAAACATGAACCCTGTCCTTCCTGTCAAAATAGATTTTATAATTCCAAGGTTCCAAAGCGCCTCTTTGAGGATGTAAACAGCCAGCTGTGTCTGAACTGCTTCAGTTTTTGTGTACCATTTGGAAAGAGGAACATTTTATACTCTCCTGACTTACACTACAATCCTATTCCTGAACCGTCAGTAAAACTGAAGACATTCAGAGAGAAAACGAATTACTCATATCCTTCTAGCTACTACATCATTTCTAAAATGGAGCAAGTATATAAACTGTTTCCCAGTAGCTGTACAAAAACACACCCTCCCTCCCCAGATGCTTCAATCCATCACAGTCACAAACACTGGCCAGAAGAGTCACTGGCATTACATTCTCTAAATATGACTGATGGTGTCATACTCTCAGTTTGTATCTAGACATCTGTTCGAGCAAAGCCCCATCACATTTCTCTCAGAAAGGTCATCAGCTCTCATGTTACTGGTTCCAACATCTCTTCGTGATGTGCTGGATTTTTCTTAATTATGTGTACATGGTTTTGTATATATCCACGTATACGCACTACTTGGAACTGCAGGGGGCACAGAGCAGACCGTGATGTAGCAACTGAAGGATTGCAACTACATAAACAGAGAAGTCGATAATTATAGTGCTTCCAAACCTGCCTCGTTCCCCTGCTGTAAACGCACACACTTCAAACCTGTGCAGACTCTAATTTTAAGTGGAACTCACAATCCGCTTCCCAGGGTGGAAGAGCTCGAAGTTAAATTACCACAGATACGTAAATCAAAATGTAGGTAACAAGGCTATTCTGTATTTGGCATTTTTAAAAACTTCTATCTAGAGCTCATAGAAATCCAATTCTAAGGAGCATTTAGTGTCATATCAGAGCATAAACATCTGGTAAAATGCTATACGGGACATGATATTTAAGGTCAAACCTCAAAGGTAACCAGGAGTTTAGTATAAAACTCGAGCAAATTAGATCAATTGTATAAACTGTGAGCAAAACTGGATCAGGAAGGTTTATTTTCTCAGGGCTTTCACAGTTCTCTCCTGGGAAGAAAGGAACCACCGCAGTGCAAAAGGGAAAGACTACAGTGATGCAGTTCCCTTTCTTCGAAACAAACATTCCATACCCAGCATACACCTGTTTCAAAAATGTATTTAAAAATTGTCTTCTAAATTATTCAGGGACGGAGATAATGGATATTCAGCGGTATTTAGATAATGTTTGTGAAAAATCCTTAAATGTGCCTCTCTGGCCCCACAGTTTAACTTTCAGATGACTGTATACTCAAAATGAAAAGAACCATCCTTCGCTCTCCAAAATATATAACAGTAGAAGAAATGCAACTTACAAGTAAGTGGAATTGAGAACCGAGGATACTGAAGCATTGTGGCTGAAAACACAGCAATACTGATGGGCATTAGTGTCATACAATATACCCAGTCTGTGGATGCTATGTGCACTGTATGGAAAGACATAATAGCAAATACCACTGAACTCACTGCATAGCATCCTAATGACCAATATGGCTAGTTCCAAAGGTGATTATGCAGAGCTGTGTTTTAATCTGTGCCGCTTCTGGATCCTATGCAATAGTTAAGTATACTGAAATAATTATTGCTGTGTCATGTGGCTATGACACAGTCAACAAAACTTGCAATTTAAATGAATCATTGGGACACCATGTAAAGTTCTACTTTCTTAAAAGAGATCTGTGGAAGAGTTACTTCTGTAATTAAAAGAATGAGGAATTCAGCAAGCATCTGGAAATACACCGCTTCTCACACTTCCCTGACAACCTTTGTCCTAAAACTTTTTGTTACAAGGTCTGTATTTCTTAGAGAAATCTCACCAGCTTGCAGATGTCCGTATGCACTTTATTTCTCACTGCCAATCTATAAACACTGCAAAGGCTTGGTGTGATGTGATAACGTGGCAGATATAGCCTTTAAGCAACCACACTGAACATCCTTTCACTACTAAGGATTAGGCATGCTTGGAATCTTTAAAATGTACAAAATTATATTTTCATTTTAAAAAAAATCAGCCTTTAAGAGTAACACCAACACTTCCCAATCCAAAAAATCGTTCATTGCCATCTCTCTTGTTGTTCAAATACATCATTTCTAAGACCTAGATTAATTCAGCAGCATGCAACACTGACACTCAAACTTTAAAACTATTCTGAACATTCATGAGTCTTCTGCTGACACATGAAATTTGTGCTTTTTACTGATAGCTGTTGTTATTATAATTATTATTATTGAAGGGGATGTGTACCAAAAGCAGCTTTATAAAAGCCTTATTTCACAGCTTTCAGTAACAGCACGTCCCCTTTTATTTCTATTCTTGGTAATATTGCTGTACTGTGAGTATGTTTAAATGACCAGCATGTGATAAGCTTGGATGTGCTTTTCTCAGCGGCCTGCACAGCAGACTGGTCAACACATGTGACTGTCAACAAAATAAAATATATGCAACCTTTCATCCCTGTGTCTATCAGCTTCCTGCACAGCGTGTTAAACTGAAGTCGTGACAGCATTTGTTCTCTTCAGCACACGTGGGAACAACTTGTCACCACTGTGCTGCCATACCGATCCCATAAATAAAGATCTTTTTTTTCCCCTCTGTTTCGCTCGTCAAGAAAAACTTATCTGAAAAAGAAAGCACTACTATCATTATAAAAACACACTCTATAAAGGGATAAGGAAATTCATCTTGTCTTAGAGGCTGCCGGAGGAAAAAAAAATAAAATAAAAGACAGATGATTACCAAGATTTTATTTAGAGAGGATGCATTTATCTTCTACATTCAATTATAACATCGGTTGTGTTAGAAAGTGTTGTCAAGGAGCTATATTGTCCTTTTTTAATGATCAGATACAAACTGGCGAGCCCAGCATTCTTCAACACAGCAGAGCCTCCTAAGTGTTGTTGTTTTTTGCTGAATGTCCAGCTAGATTAGCAAATACACTCCTACTAACATGTGGGGCATTCCCCTGTGCAGCTTCTCTATGCTGACTCTCCTCAGCAAAGTGACAGGTCAGCTCTGACGGGAAGCACTTCCTTTGGCCCACACTACTCTCACCCAGCCCTCCTGAGAAGAATACCGGCTACTCCAGTTTGAGGTCATCCAGAATGTGAAACGTAAGCTGACGGTCAAGTGCTGTTAGTTCAAAGTCATGATTTGCTAAATCAGCACAGACTCTTCAGATGCTTTTTGTATGAAAATGACTCTTTCAAGAGTCACATAAATACTATTACAGACTCGCTTTCTATTTAGTAGAAGCTATAATGCTATTACTATTCTTTGTGGGCTGCTGCATTTTTAGCAGAAGAGTACAAGGGCTGGGATCTTCCAGGTCAGCCTCGCATTTGTAATAGAAACCAGTGATTTAAAGAGGTATTTTTATTGCACTATTTTTGTTTACAAAAGTAAGGAAGTTTTGTTTCTGTCAACAGAAGCATAAAGTTCTGTTTGCTGAACTTTACATAACTCTACCAAGTTGCTGGAGGCAATTCTTCATTTGTTTTTCTCTCCTCAAAGTGAATTCTTTTAACCCTTTTCACAAACTCAACTCATTTTCTTCCTTCAGCCTCCACATTCTTTAGCTGAGATACTTCTACTTCGAGGCCTCTCAAAGTCAAACAGCTAGGAAAGATGAGCTGAGAACTCCTTGACTTGCAGAGCAGCTGTGTGAGAAAGGAAAACTGCATTTTCAACTGCCAAACAAAGAATACTTTTAAATTTGCAAAAGCATCATCATGACTTTTTCAGATGATATCACAAGGTGGTTTTAACTCTATGAAGAATGTCATTCTGTTTTCATTTGACTCCAATGATCCAGTGGCTGTTTGCTTGGATGCATTACTGAGAGCTCCTAACCACTCACTGCCTACATTTGTGCAGCAAGTTCAATAATTAAAGCAATATCAAATACTTTTCACTTTTCTAGTTAATATTAGCAGAAGACACAACTACTCTTACGTGGTTACAAATCACTCATTAAATAACACATAGATTTGACTTTAAACCAGATCTCCATTTTTCCTGAGTCACAAGCGTACAGTGACAGAAGTCATGCATTGAGATTACAGTTCAAAAAACAACTGGTTTAAAATACAGGTCAAAACAACACAGCCCTTTTTTATCCAAGTCAGCAGAGGTTTCAGCAGTTTAGAGCGCCATCCTTTTTGATAATGAGCACATAATAGCAATTAGAGCAACAAAGACATTGCTCTAATGCAGTTAGTTACACTTCAGCACATGCCTGAAGAACTGTATTCACAGTGCCTTTAATACATTCTTGGCCATCATTAGATTCCTCATGAGCTGTCATTTTTTATGCTGTTGTTTTTTAAAAAAATGCTGCAACTTTCGCATGCAATGGGGAAAATACTGTTGTTATCTTAACTACTTCAGTCCTTGACCTTTGACTACATCCTTGCTCACTGTTTTTCACCTGCTATGACCTGGGATCGCACAGAAAAAACAAAGCAGAAGTGGATACCTGATCTTCACAACTCTTACGCCTTTTACTATCCCTCCTAAGAAGCATTTATATATATTTCTGCATACATTCCTTCAGTTATTATGTTATCTAGTTTCACAGTATGACTAACAGACTATTGACCAGTGCCACACCTTGAATGACAATGTCCATAAAATACTCTGGCGACACAATATTTTTTAATGTGGGACATGATCTGAGAGGGGAGAAGACGTATGAAGTATTCAGTTGTATTTGAGGAATACAAAGACTGCAGTAAGCGGAAACCAATCAGTGAACAAAGCTCATTCTACAGTTTCTACACAAATACAAGCGTTCTCCTTTTTTAAACAGACCATCAGCTTTGATTCTTTGCACCCTCAAAATTACATTATCTGTATCTGTGTATCTGTGTATTTAATAGCTCTCATTCCGCAACCCTAAAATGCACTGCTATAGTATGATTCTCATACTACTCTAGTACAGTTCCAACAGATCTTCCTCTTATTCCCTTCTGTTTAACATGGACCAAAATATTCTCACCTCCACAAAATACCATTACCAAACATGTAAAACAGATCGTGAGATGTATCTTATTTATTACCAAAGCTGAACCATGCTGCTGAACAGCAAAGCCACAGAAGGATGGGAGACTAGAATCAGGATCAACTCATATAGTGGTGGTTGCAGAAACGATAAATAGGAAGAGCAGGCCCTATTATCATTCTTTTTCAAGTTATTGCTTAAGAAATGTTTGTCTTTTTTGATTAATAAAAAAGCTGTGATTCATAGGATAAGAAGTCTTAGAGGTTTGGGCCTAATATCACCTCTTACTTAACTGTGAAAACCAGTTCCAAGTCTTTATGGAGAAAGAATTGTGAACAGAAGTAGTTCTATATGGCAGAGTGTGCATGCTTTGCATAGAACTGCATCCTCTTGTATGCTGATAAATACTGCATTATTTTTTTTTAATCAAAATTATGATATTATTTTTCTCAGCTGCTAACATTTCCTCCCATCTTGTATTCAATTAAATATTTCCAAAGGAGGACATAATGCAAATCCTTTATAAAACTGATCCAAAATAAAATAAAAAATAAAAATAAAGAGAATATGACTTGAATCCTCTGTTGTTTTTTTCCTTCAATGTGTCATGCATCTTGCTATTTTCTTATATTGAAAAATATATAATTGAATAAGCTGGAGATTCAGCTAAACAGTTTTTAATGAATGGCAATTAACACTTCCGTAGGTATCACATATTTAGTCAACATTTCATTAAAAAGGAAAAAAACGTGCTCCCCAGTGCTACAATTACTTATAATCTATGCCATATATAGGGCACAACCTAGATCCCTGCAAACGGAAATGTGTAGGTGACCCCACCCTTGCAGAGACCCAATTATACCACTGGGGATCCATTCACCCACACTCATCCAGTTAGGCGACAATGTCTGTATGTGCTCATCTACTACAGGCATCCAGAAAGTTGTTCACCCATCTTCCAATGATGCATTCACGTACATATTGGAAAAACATCCACAATGCTTAAATTTAAATATAAGAAACAGAGGCTGAATCCCAAGCTATAGAAGAATGTTCTCTTCTGATCTCTATAATTTCTTAGATTTGCCCATTTATATAAGATCCTCTAAAAAATGTCTATTAAATATATAACTTTTTTTTCTCTTTGGTATCAAATATTTTTGAGCACTGTTTTGAAGCCAACATTTTATGCAGCATGAAGAAAGTGAAAACCAGAACTAGGGAAAGACAGTTTGGACTTAAAGAAACCTAAATCATAAAGTCTGTTGTAGCCAAACTTCAATAATATTTGCTTCAGAAATATCTGTTTTAAAATCTATTTAGCTGAATATATTTAGCACATTAATTTCCATAGGAATGTGTTAGTACACATTTGTAACAACCGTATTCATTAATTTGCTCTTAAGTTTTAGGTCCATCTACATTTCTTCTTGTCCTGCTTGTTGGTTCCCATAACTAATTTTAAGATAAAAATTCAACTTTGAAATGACTGACATACCTCAGAGGGACACAGTGCCCTATCTCACAGTAATGAATTATGGTTCCGTCAGTACGTGGCTGCACATAAACTATTTGCCTCTCTGACATTTTGAGACTTGTAAGCTGTCCCAGTGTTGGGAAAAGTGACATGTCGAAATCACCCAGTATTTCACTCCATTTAGCCTTAGTTTAAGAATTATACAAGGGATATACAATTTAACCACTACACAGACATTAAGATTTCATCCTTCTCTTTCATGAAACATTAGATTAGCATTACAGGCAAAACACTCAAGAGTTGGGTGATCTGTTATAACACACAGCAAACTAACACACAGCAAACTAATGTTTGACCTAGTATGCAAACAAAGGACTTCACAGAGATTAATAGCAGGCACACTGTATGAAAAGGCCATCAGAATCATTTACAGTACCTTTCATCTTGTCCCAGGTCCTCACTGTCTGGCATTTCAGACATAAAAAGAAATTATGTCTCTCTCTCAACCAATCTAGATAATCCAGGTAAGGGTCTTCTAGTCTGCTTTGTGTTTTAGAAGCACCAAACCAGGAAACTGCTCTGTTTGCTGCGGAGAAAAGTGCTCCTTGCTCACAGAGCAAATGTTTACAACACATCCTAAGTGTCTGCTTGTCTTGAATGAATTTCAGAGCGTTCTGCGTTGATTGGCCAGTGCTATAAATAAACAAGTTGTGACTCACCTCGCACACTATGACAGGGTGTTTAGTAGCAGGCACAGCCAAGAGCACAACATTTTTTTTTCTTCTGGTCATGTGAGAGAGAATCACTACCCAGTTATTGCATCTTATTTTTCTCCTTCCACTGACACCCTTCCTCAGTGTCTCCCACTTGCTTAGGAGCAAGTGAACATAAACCAAACTTATACAAAGCTAGGTGGCACTCGACTTTAGAAAGTAATAATCTTTAAAAGTATAAAAATAAAGAGCTTGCTGTAACTGGAAAAAGTTCCAATTTTATTCCCCACAAAGTGCGGGCCACAATTTTGCTCCACTGACTAAATCACAAATGAAATACAAACTTAGCCGTTGTTTTCAAATAAGGTATAGGAAGACAACTTTTCAGTAACTATTAATTGCATTACTTTTAAGTTCTGATTCCAAGCTTGCCTGCCACAAACAGACTGTCATGGGGATACAAGCAAATTATACTCACGGCCCTCAAATAAAGAAAGGTATGCCAGCAGGAGGAGGTTTTCTGCCAAAATACCTCCAAATCCCTTGTGAACAACCTAAGCTGAGCTGACAAAATCACCTTCCTCGTATTGCTTTCAGCTGTGTGCATGGCAAGGATTCTGTCACTCCATCTGCACCAGCTACATTTCTATTAAATTTCAACACCCCAGCCACCTTATCTGTGCTGATGAAGCATTGTAGCTTCATCAGCCCAAGACTCCGGGGATCACATAATGGTGTTGTTCAGTGCTGCTCCTTCACATGGCTTGCTTATTCCATTAAACAGCTTGACCTGTTCTTCATATAACTTCAAACAATTATTACATCCAAAGATCTTCACACAGAAATCTTTCTTGTCCTATAAGGAAGCTTAGCGAGACTAGACCTGCTTGCCCTGTGTGAGGCAATAAGAACTGCCCTGGAAACGTGAGAAAAACAAAGCTGGAACAAAAGGTATGCCAGATTAAAAATCAACCAGCCAGTATCCTCCATTTGGTATGCTGTACTTGATGCACTGCAAGTCATGCAGTACTCAGTGGAAAGTTGCTTACCTTTTGAAATTACGAAGGACTATACCCTTCCTTCTTACTTTAATATAAAATGCTTCAAACCAAAAGATCTAGATAAAAACTGCAAAAATTTCCAAAACAACACAACGAGAAATCCATTACTTTCAACACTGTGACTTATATTTACTATGCAAGTATCCAAATTAACAAAATGATCTCAAGGACACCAGGTGTTTGTGAATATATTTTACTCTTCTCTGGAATTCTCCATAGTTCTTTTCTCCTTTTCCTAAACCCATCCACACCTTTCCTCAGTCTTTTTAAGACACATACTTAACAGGTTAATAGTACCGAACTTTAAACAGGAAGGAGGGAGAATAAAACCAGGAATGAAGTCCTACTTCTTGATTGCATTTAAATATAAATATGTTTTACCTTATTTTATATTTAAAATTATTTTTTTCACTACAAAAATATTAATAGAAGTCCTGTTATACTCAATAGAGACATTCCATCGTAAACTATATCCACTTATTCTATCACCCTTTCTTTTTTTTCCTACTTCTATGTAGAGCTAATTACAGCCATAGTTCCTTCTAGATTAACCCAAAACAACAGAACCGCTCAATTCTAAATCTTCTTTAGTAAAAATCTTATCTGTGACACTTTTACTTTCAGATCAAAATTCTGATGTTTGCCAAGTAGGTAAAGAATCAAAACAAATAAATGAAATCTGCAAACATACAAAAGCAAAAGCTCGAAACATAAATGTAGCACTGAAAGTGAAAGCAAAACTAAGCCCCCTTGTGCAACTTTAATTTCTCTCTTTTGCATGCATTAGGATACAGTTCTACATAGCCACATACATTTTACTATGGCACCACCTACTTTTAATACATTTGCTGACCTGCCATAGGCTGAAGAGATTTCAGTATTATGTCTACTCCTATATTTCTGTATTGGAACTTGCTGCAAACCATACTGCTAAAGTACTACTGTGGACTGTTCAGTTTTTTGTCATGCTCTGATAACTGATAGTTTTCCCAGCTCACCATGACAGTATAAGTATCATAGGAACCCATAAGGACCCATAAGCAGTCCAACTCCAGGCTCCACACAGGACCACCCAAAAACCAGACCAGCCTGACAGCATTGTCCAAACGATCTTTGAACTCCTGCTCTTGGGGCTGTGCCCACTGCCCTGTGGTGCAGACCCTTTCCCTCACCCCCAGCTGCCCCTCCCCTGGCACAGCTCCATGCCATTCCCTTGGGCCCTGTCACTGTCACATAGAGCAGCTGCCCCTCTGCTCCCTGTGAGGAGCTGCAGCCGCCATCAAGCCTCCCCTCAGCTCCTCTGCTTTGCACTAAGCAACCCCAGGAGTCCCAGCTGCTCCTCCTACATCTTTCCATCTAGGCCCTTCCTCATCCTCATAGCCCTCTTTTGGACGCTCACTCATAGTTTTATGTCCTTCCTATACTGTGGCACCCACCCTGCACACAGTGCTGGAGGTGAGGCTGCACAGCACAGAGCAGAGGGGAGAACCCCTCCCCTTACTCAGCTGGCAGTGCTGGGCCTGCTGCACCTCAGGGTATAGTTGGCCCTTTGGGCTGCCAGGACATGCTGCTGGTTCATAATTTACTTTTATGATTCCTTGGAACTCTTCACATGTCATCAGTGAGGAGAGGAGGATATTATCACCTTACTTATTTACTGATGGAATATTAGGTTCAGAAGTGTCTACTACGTGAGTACCTAACCAAGATGACAAGGGTCGGTTACTTTGAAAGCAGAGCATTAATAAAACATGTGAATACTCACAGACTAATTTCTACCAAGTTCAGCGCTCAATGCTTTTGCAAGTCAGACTTTAGAACATGTGAATATGCAATTTGCTCCACTGTAACAACACTGAATTATTTTACTAAGGTTCACAAAGACAACTATCTGGAAAATTCAACACCAATTTTTGATTAGTCTTAAGTATTCCATACCTAAGGGAATGAGAGCACGCACTTACCAGGCTGGAGGCCTCCACCTGATAGGGCTCCAAACTATTTCATAACTGCATGAGATAAACAACTTCCAGTACACTTGGATGGGATAACAGCAGGTGAACAAAAGTATGGCACTGAATCTGGCTGAAGGCTATCTGGCATTTTCAGGTAAGTATAAAACTGCAGCTCAGGGAAAAAACACATTTCTACCTTCTCAATATGTTCTTCTAGACTCTGCCTCATGGCTCAAGAGACTCCCGAGTCAGCTGCAAGGACTGGATTTTTAACTCTCCTCAGTAGGTTTTCATAGGTAGTATTTTGTACAGTCATGCAACAAGGACTTCTGCACTTTACTTACATGCTTTTCAAAGAATCACCCTATTTTGTCTGTTCTGAACTAGCCGACACTGGCTTCAAATGACTTCTAAGAACATGTACAAGAACGGATAGAGGACAGCAATCTCTCATCAGCTTTTCACACTTATTAAGTGCATTTTTACAGACCCTTAGCCATACTCTTTGGCTCTACAGCTCTACAACTGCAGAGTTATGAGGTGGAGTTGTCTGGAAGCGAGCTGGTATGAGAATAGTTAAAAATCATTTTAAAACTTTTTCAGCATGGAAAACTCAGGTGAACAGAGAGAACAGAACTGAGGAGGAAGTTCTTCCTTCCCTATCCATGGGTGTTTTTAGGGAGGTTCTTATTTCCTTGTTTAGTTGCAGCTAATACTACAGGTTTCTGAAATGCACAGGACTTTGCTCAGTCCTCCATGTTCCTTTAAGTTCTTTTTGCCATGTCTGAGGCATCACCCAATGTGATTAATCCCTGCTCCTCTTAGCAGTCTCCATCCTGGCCTTGCTATGTCTCAGTTCTCACATACAGCATTTTGGGGGATTTTTTTTTTTCTATGTATTTTTGTTCTTTGTCTCCATACCTTTCATAACAGCTCCATTTTATTTTATTTTTTCAATTGCTAATTTAACATTTTTGTTAATAATTTTCTTTAGGAATTTAGAATAATTTCTTCCCTTACAGCTGCTTTTTTGACTTTATCAGTCATCTCTTCACATAAATTCCCTTGTTTTTATACTTCAAAGAGTTGAGAAGCATGATTTCCCTTTTCTAAAAGATCTGTCTTTCCTCAAAAGTGTTATATTTAACCAATTGTCTTTTTGTTTTGGTTTATTTCTTTCCATATTCCACATTTGCCCTGTACAGACCACAACTCCCTCTAGGTGCCCCCTATAAACTTTTTTTTAGATTTTTCTTTTAAATTGCATGTAACCACTAATGTCCCTGTGCCAAAATTATATAGTAAAGCTGGTGGTTCAACTGCTTCATTTTGGAACTCCTTCAGAGCCATAACTGTATTTGTTATTTTTTATTATATTTGACTACCATCTTCTGAGGATGCAACTTGTTGTATACCCCCTTAAAGAAGGTCACTGTTATGGAAATTACCTCCATGGTGAACACAAACAGAAAATCCATGTAGTTCTTCTGCAATGGCCAAATATGAATTTTCCTTTTCTACTTGATCATCTACTGACACGAAAAAAGTGTCTCTGGAAGATATTCTGCTCCTGATGTGTTAATAGGACTACTGAGCTTACTACATTTGCTGATTACACTGATCAGCATATTTTTACCCTTTTTGTGAGTTGTTCCTCAAACTCTGTCCATCTTGATTACGATATTTTTACACACAGCTTTCCAAAGTAAACAGTCTTTTTTATCTTATTTGGATAAGTTTAACAATCAATCGTTACTTCTGTTCATCTACATGAACTTGTTTTTTTAAGTAAATAAACTTCATGTAGACGTTCCTCAGTACCTTCTTGATAACTGGTAACTGTTCTGTTTGCCTATGCCTAGTAAGATAGCCCAGAGATGTGCTGGAACATAGATCTGATGCTAGACTGACATAACAATTGATCCATGATTCCTAGACATTATGTTCTTGTCTTTGATGTGGACTGAATGTAGATTGTGATCATCAAGTAAATGGCCTCACCAAATTGGGAAATTTACCTTTTACAGATAGAAACCAAATACTTCAAAGGAAGTTATCATCAAGAGAAGAAAGTAAGTATATGAGTATATGTCTTTGTCAGGGACAAGAAAGTAGCCTTACCGAGTAGCCGAGAGCATCAAAAATGCTGTGGGATACACTATTTTACATACTGGACATGCTCAAGGGCTTCAGCTGGTGAGTGAAAGACAGTATGCTATCCACATGGAGTGTGAAGGGGACAATCTGGCAGTATCTCACACGGACTGTAAGCCTACAGATATTTTAGTCATGCTTCAATTGGCCCACCAGCTCTTGAACTAGATGCAATCCCTGATGCTTTCTGTGTCTCTCCTCATCTGTAAGGACAGTGAGATAGTGCTTTCAGTGTACAACCCTGCTCTAATTATTCAGCTGCGAGTGAGTCTCTTCTCTAAAAAAGCTGATGGAAAATAATGAACATTGTACTGTATCCTCAAGAACCTAAAAAAAAAACCTCAACTGACTCAAAGCAAAAATAAAATTACAAAAAGAATACAGTTTAGATCAGATTTCCAGAAGAAATGAGAAGTCTAGCTTTTTACTTTTGTATACAGTTTATGCTGGTATTATTTTCAGCAAGAATCTGAAGGCATGTTTAGGATTAATGTACATTTATGCATTTATATACACCCACAAAAAGTATTTCATCAATTTGAAATGCACACCCGATTTTCACGTATTTTAAACATCCAAATATGCTGGATGATACCTATCCCCATCTTTTCTATCTAAATCCAACTGAAAATTGAACAGTATTGAATCACAGAATTGAGTCAGAAGGAACCCTTAAAGACCATCTAGTCCAACTCTCCTGCAACAAACAATGACCTACATCTAGATCAGGTTGCTCAGATCCCGATGAAGCCTGACCTTAAATATTTCCAGGGACAGGGCTTCCACTTCTCTACACAACCTGTTCCAGTACCTCATCACCCTTATTATGAAAAACTTTTTCCTTCTCTGCAATCATTTCCCCTTGTCCTATCACAACAGACCCTGTTAATAAGTCTGTCTCTTCTTTCTTAAAGTCCCCCTTTAGACCAGTCTCAGGTCTCCCTGGAGCCTTCTGTTCTTCAGGCTGAACAACCCCAGCTCTCTCAGCCTATCCTCATAGGAGAGGTGTTCCATCCCTTGGATCCTTTTTGTGGTCCTTCCTTAGATGCGCTCTGTAAGGTCCATATCTCTCCTGTACCACATCTGGACACAGTAGTCCAGGTGAGACCTCATCAGTGCAGAGCAGAGGGGCAGAGTCAACTCCCTCACCCTGCTTGCCATACTTTTGATGCAACCCAGGATATGGTCAGCTTTCTGGGCTGTGGGGGCACATTGCTGGCTCATGTCAGGCTTGCCATCCACCAGTATCCCCAAATTCTTTTTGGCAGGGCTGGTCTCTATCCTCACATCCCCCAGCTTGTACTGAGGGTAGGGTTTGCCAAGAGTGAGGTTAAGATGTTGTACTTGGATTTGTTGAACCTCATGAAGTTTGCCTGGGCTTACAGCACCAGTCTGCTTAGGTCTCTCTCAGTGACATCCTGTCCCTCAGGCATGTTACCTGCACCACACAGCTTGGTGTCATCCTCAAATATCACTTACACTGATCTCCATCCAGACACTGAACCTACTACCACTCCCTGGGTAGAGTGCTGCAGTCAGTTCCTCATCCATCAAACTGTTCAGCAGCATTTATAATATTTACTTAGCTTTGTTTCAGAAGAATCATAGAATCACAAGGTTGGAAAGGACCTACAAGATCATCCAGTCCAACCGTCCTCCCAACACCATTACCACCGCAACTACTAAACCATATCTCATAGCTCCTCATCCAGACACCTCTTGTACACTGCCAGGGACGATGACTCCACCACCTCCCTGGGCAGCCATTCCAGTGCCTGATTACTCTCTGCAAGAAAAAGTTTTTTCCTTATGTCTAGTCTAAATCTGCTGTGGTGCAACTTGCAGCCATTTCCTCAGGTTCTGTTTGTTGCCTGGGAGAAGAGGCCAAGCCCCTCCTCATCACAACCTCCCTTCAGGAAGTTGTAGGTTGCAACGAGGTCTCCCTTGAGTCTCCTCCAGACTAAACAATCCCAGCTCCCTCAGCCGCTCCTCATAAGAACTGTGCTCCAGACCCCTCACCAGTTTTGTTTCTCTTCTCTGGACACAATCCAGGACCTCAATGTTTTTCTCATAGTGAGGGGCCCAAAACTGAACACAATACTCAAGCTGTAGTCTCACTAGTGGTGAGTACAGGGGGATGATTACCTCTCTGCTCCTGCTGGCCACGCTATTTCTAATGCAGGCCAGGATGGCATCAGCCCTCTCGGCCACCTAGGCACACTGTCAGCTCATGTTCAGCTGAGCATCGACCAACACCCCCAGGTCCCTTTCCTCTTCACAGTCTTCCAGCCAAGGTGCAGGATCCGACACTTGGCCATGTTGAACCTCATCCCATTCACCTCAGCCCAGCAATCCAGCTCATCTAGATCCTGCTGGAGGGCCTCCCTACCCTCAGGCAGATCAACACCACTTCCCAACTTGGTGTCATCTGCAAACCTACTGAGCGTACACTCAATCCCTTCATCTAGGTCATCAATAAAGATATTAAACAAGATGAGCCCCAGTACCAACCGCTGTGGGACACCACTTGTAACAGGTCACCAGCTGGACTTAACTCCATTAACCGCTATCCACTGGGCACGGCCCTCTAGCCAGTTCCTTACTCAAAGAAAGGTATACCTGTCCAGGCCATGGGCAGCCAGTTCCCTCAGGAGAATGCTGTGGGAGACCATGTCAAAGGCTTTGCTGAAGTCTATGTAGACTACATCAACAGCCTTTGCCTCATCTAGCAGTCTGGTCACCCGGTCGTAGAAGGAGATGAAGTTGGTCAAGCATGAGCATAAGCCTTTCATAGAAGCACAAATGAAAGATTATCAAGGTAGATCTGTTGACCATATGAAATACTTCGTTAGAGTATGCTACCAGGTAAGCAGTGTTTTAAAAAAAACTTAAGACATCTACACACAATGGAGAGTTTTAAACTTTCCTGTATATGAGACTAGAAATGAAAAAAAAAGATCCTTCAATAGTAAAGGTAAAGAAATTAAGTACTCGGGAATTTTTTTCTTTCCTCATGGAATCCTGTTTATTATGCAGGACTCCTTCTTCGTATCTAGATGAGATAACAAATTGTTACAGCATTTTTGAAATCATAAGCTGCATATTCAGGTTAACAGAACAAAATCAACATTAAGGTTTGACTGAAAAAAAAAAAGACACAACATTCACAAAGGTAAGCATGAGAGCACATTTCACATGCAAGAAATACTTACTCAGCAGAACAAAGCATATGAATATGTAATTTTAAAGAGCTACACAAGAATGGGATATGAAAGCAACATGACTATTTAACAAACACCAAAACCTGACTTAGATGAGGAACAATGAATTGTCATGAGATATATTAGTGGTTCATCATAAAGCATGCATGCACCAGAGTGCATGAGAGTATTTCCAAGTTTTTCAACATAGGCAAAAAGAAGAGTTAAAAGAAGAGTCTTCAGCGGTGTTTAAAAAGCATTTTAGTCACATGAAGATAACAAATCTTCCTCTTGTACAAATGTGATAGGTCATGCTAGATTTATGTGACAAACAGAGAAGAGCTGGAGACAGAGTGGTGTAAGATCTTACCACTAAGGGTGAAAATCTCAAATGCCTTGGGACTTTTTGACCATGGGATCCTGTTAAACAACTATAAAAGAAACATATTTTGGAGAAAAAAAAAAAAAAATCCATCATATGTCACCTTTCAATTGAATTTTTTTTTCTGTTTTTTTTTTTTTTTTTTTTTTAAAAAGACTTTTTATATACATTTTCATGAAATTACTGTTTTACTATATATCGCATTTCCAATTTCCCTAAGACCTACAAGACCTACAGAGGTACTTATGTTCATCTACAGTCGTGACCTGTAATTTAGAAAAAAATGCAAATTAATTCTACACATATTCTACTCGAGACTTTGAAACCTGCCTCTCCACCTGTTTCTCTTGGCCAACTAAGTATGCTTATTCTCAGAAATTGTTTTCTTCCTCTCCTGCAAAGAGGCGAACCCTATGTACATAGGCAGACCAAATAGGAAGATACCCAAAAATGAAATCAGTTTGCACTGAGCCTATCAGTACAGGCTAAAAAATAGTTAAGACCACATGAAGATTTCTAGATATTTTTTGGAAATGTTGATGCAAAGATAGCACAACTCTGAGAATTTTTTTTTACTTCTAACTATTAAACATACCATAAAGTGTGAACAAGCAGGCTGCTAGTAAACTACCAAGAAAAAGAATATTTAGAAGACATTAAGGAAGTAAAAAATCATATACTGACAAATGCTTATGTCTGAACGATTTTGCTAATTTGCTAGCAGTTCACTAAGAAGAAGAAGAGGAAGAAGAGTTGTCCATCTAATTATATTATTTATTCTTAGATGCAACATAAGAAAATCTCACCAGAGAGGGGTTAGTGCAATTGCAAGTCATAACTAGATCAAAGTTCAGGTCACAAGCCCTGAATTAGACACTGCAAACTTTAGGATGAATCACTGCAGGACTCTATGTACACTGTAATGGATGCACAGAATGTACTCACATATTGATCATTTTCATTGACATCAACCCTATTCTTATGCCTCAGCTCAACAAGTCAAAGTCGTTCATTAATATTGAGAATTCCCAAACAGATTTTTTTCTAAGCAAGTATGACTATCTTGTTTTTTCTGGTTCCCCGTTAGGGCAGCCTTTTTTTAACACTTAGATCACACAAGTGAGATAGCTTCGCAAATCATTCTTTTAATTTTTCTCATCAATTTACTACCTATTTATTGGTTTACGATGTGACAGAAGATAAAGACTCTTTAATATGTCTGAAGTTAAAATAATAATAATAATCTTTCCCTATAAAGAACTTCTTCACTTGAGTTACTTAGTCTCACAGTGGCAACTGATGAAAAAAGAGACATAGAAAAACACAAAATTATTATGATTGTGATTCAGTTTAAGGCCAGATTTTATCTGATGGATCATTCAGTAATTTGTATGCTACTTATCACTACTGCTCAACTTCAGTATATGTAACAGCACATTAGCAAACTATAATATATATTTATATTATAATAAAAACAAGGACAAGTACGTTTATATAACTTTAAAGTTTTTGTACCATTTTAAATGGATCTGTGACCACGTCATTTCAGAAGAAATATACTTGTGGATGCAGAGCAATCAGGAAAAAAATAATAATAATTAAAAAAAAATAACAGAAAAATATGAGAATTCCTCACTCACCACAGCAGAGCTGTGCCAGCTGGAAAGTGAAAACACTCGTAATGCTCTCAAATGATAACACCAAAATGTAAAGAAAATAATCCTGAATTACACCACAGACAACAACATGAGGGTAAGATAGGCAAACATGAGATATAACATCAGAAATAGAATTGACAGAGAAATAGTATGCTTCATGTGATGAAAATTCATACATGTATACAGCTGCAGACTGAACTGGATAGTTAATTCTGAGATTCACAGACAGAAACAAAACTACCTTTATTCTTGAATGACTTGTGCCTAATTTCTTAGTGGAGTTTCTCCAAAGCAAATACTTGTCAAACAGCAATACTTCTGCTCTTTTAGTATCCAGCTTTTAAGTGAAATAACTGTAAAATTTACACATTTGAAGGCCAATAAAGCACCATACCGCTCCACAAAAAAATACAGCCAAGATTGCAACGGAGAAATCAAGCCCCTCTGCAATGATACCCTCCCTCAAAAACCTAAACTTACACCATTCTGGGGATGATGAAAGTCAAGAAACATTCAGAGCAGGAGCAATGAAAATACAGAGCTGTAGTCTGACTTGTTTGTAACCAAGCACACAGGCAGATTTGCAACTGAGTGGAATACCGAGCTAGTTGTGTGAATGCTGCCAGAGCACTCAGCCACAAGTGCTGAAATGATAACCCCTAGCCCTGCATTAAAAAGATCATAATGAGGATGACATTTCGCTAAGAGGCTGACAGTGTTATCAGGAAGCCAAATTAATATTAACTTTAATATTAGCTTATTTATAGCTCTATTTATCGTCAGATAAAGGATTTTTCATCTATATGCTCATATTCATTCCTGTGCTTTGCTTAACAGTACAAAAACATTCTTTGAACAAATGAAGACTGAAGTCACCCAGTTGTCCATCCTAGGAAATCTGCATTTCTACAGTGAACTTGGAATTGAATCAGTTTTGTTCCTGTATAGCTGTGGCATAAAACTCCATACTATAACTGTTCAAACACATTTAGAGTCCTTACAACCAATATACAAGACAACAGCACTACATGCTTTTGTCTCAGTTTGTGTTCCAAGGAAAAATGCACATTTATCCAGCTAAACATCTTTCAAAAGATATATATGATACATAAATATCTATATATTTAACACCACATGTGCAAACTTCAGATATTACTGTTTTACTGACTTTATGACACCAATTTCAAACTCCAGTGTATAAAAGCAGGTTCTTGGATACATTTTGACCATGCACCTTCCACGGGTTTATTGGTAACAACACTCAGTCAAAGACTGGACAATAGCTATCGTCCACACCTTTTTGGCATTTCTAAGACTTCAACATTTATTTACAATTTGTTAAAAACTTACACACATGCAGAAATAAATAGATGTATTCATTTAAGTTTTTGGTGACATTTAGGTAACTGCTTATTACGTCACTCAGTGCAAAGGCAAAGGTCATAACTTGCTTAAAAAGAACAGGTAAGCTGGGTCAGCTTATGGCCTGTCTAGCCCTGTACCCTGTCTTTAAGAGCTGCCAAAACTGAATACCTGGGGATATCCAAAGAACAGAATAAGATGCAGGATAATATGCAACAACGCATCAGTAATAAATAATCAATAATAAAACACAGCCTCCATCAATCTGCAGGTCAGGGACTTCCAAAGCCAGAGGTGGTGAATTTGTACTTAAAAGCTTGTACTTGATTAATTTTCTTCAAAGAACTGTCCTGTAGTTTGTACTTTTAATCCACATATAGATCTACTTTTCACAACAATCCTGTGTCAAGGATCTCCAAAGCAAAACCATGACACTTACCTTTATTTATTTCCTCAATCTGCTGCTTGTTATTTCGATGTTCCCTCATTCCAATACAGGGAGATAAAAGATGTGTTTCTTAGAATATCCAATCCAATAATGACTATTGGAAATTCAGCTGGCCACTTCAAATTCTACTCATCATTTGGTCAGTTTTCTCATCTGCAATTTTAAACTTTTAAATACTTCTGTCACCTTAAAATACTTTAAAATATTTCTACTATATTAATGCTGGACATTTTAATATTTATCATGAAATTTTCATAAGAATTATTCTGACACTATGAACTGGCCTACAGTAATGTCAATGGCTACAGCTATGTCCCTTATGCCTTAACTGTACTATCTAAGCTCTTAGTAAGAAAAGGCTTAAAAATTTGGAGTACCATTCTCTCTGTATGAAATCTTAGATAGGAGAACGAAGTTTGTGTGTCATAGTGTGATGTGAACACAACATGCAGCTGCACTTCAGAGAACTTTCATACTTTTGCACTACAGTAAATACTTACCTCTGAAAATTTTTGTTAAGCTGTTCTCCTGAGTAAATCTGACCACCTGTATTCAGGAGAGGAGAAACCTGCCCTGAGAATGAGAAACCATGAATGTATGCCACCCTCTATTTTCCTTAGTGTAAAGGTGAAAGACGTGCAGCTTGAGAGCTGATTTCCATTGATATTTAGACTCTGACTAAAGCATTTTGGAATATAAGAAGAAAAAGAATTTAGGTAGCAAATGTATTTTGGTCACTTAATGTGAAACAACTCTTCTGTTACTAAGAAGAAAGAAAGCAGACTCAAGGAAGGAGTATCATAAGGCTCATTTCAAAACAGCTGAGCTGTTTTACTCAACTGTATGTTGAAACACCTAAAAGAGTATGTTACTCTGCTGATAGGCTCACATGCTTCGACAAAACCGTGTGCCAGGACATTCCTTACTAAATTAGTGACTAATCAGATGTTGCGCTGGGAAACACACCCTCATGTGTTACAACAAACACGTCTGCAGCATCAAAAAAAAATATACAGAAGAGCCAATGACTATAAGTTCTTATGTCCTCGGTAAATAATTTCCATCATGCGTTTGTAATCTAATGCCTGTATTTGGCAAACCAGATGCAATTAAAGGTCAAAACTCTATTACTATATAAACTCAACTATACTCACTCTGGTCTTACTACAGACTGCCATCATTCTAAATGTTCTGTGCAATGAAGCCCTCTTCCTTCCACAGCAACATCCAGTATGCATTTATAAATGCCAAGTTTCAGTATTCATAAGAGTTGGAAGAAACGTTTATTGAGTTCTCAAATTAACCAAAGTTGACTGCTTTTTTCCCCCTTATTACCCTCAATTTTCCATTGGCCTTTCAAATTATTCAGAATTTGAATATTTGGCAGCAATTCACTCAGAAAGCTGTTGGGGACCTGCACATTTTCTCTTTGTGTAAAATATTCTTGCAGCATTCAGCAAGCCTACCCTACTGCTAATGGAAAACTATGTAATTCTACATGCTTTACAACCTGTGTTTTTGCTGTTGAGATATAACGCAGAAGAAATTTTACTTTAATAATCAAGTTTACCAAATCATATGCAACAGTACAGAAAAGCAAGGTTCCTAAGCAGAAAAATGAGGCACAGATTCAATGATTTGCGTCTCATTTTCGATAAAACTGTGCATTATCTGCTGAATAACTGAACTGTACTGCTGAACACTGCTCAAATCATTGCTCAGGAATAGCTGCCTGCAGAGCAATTTCTATACAGAACCGTTTATATATGTATATTCTTGTAATCAAACTTGTGCTGATCCATGTGGCAAGAAAAATTCTGTGGTTGGTAACAACTGTTACAAGCAAATGCCTCCGATTAAGAAACTTACGTCGGATTTAGGTCTTTGATTTGGCAGCATTTTTATATGGGGAACAAACCTTATTTTTCTCTGAAAATAATAAAATAACAAAAGCAACACTTCTTCCTATGGGAAATGGCTAATTTAGACCAATATTAAAGGAAGAAAAAAGCTAATTGCTTTTGTATTAGAAAATTGTAGAAAAGCATCTTTCACGTTTTGGCTTGGCATAACCCATACACCATTTGCTTTTCAAGCAGTCTTGATATTACCATATCAAAATATAAAATGTGCCTAAGCTGGCTATATGTTTTTATGGGATTTTATTCAAATATGTGAGTTGGTTCTGAAAAGCAACTTCAAAACTAAACAGTCCATTTTTCTTACTCCTAAAAGTAGCATCTCTATTTAGAGTAACACTGGGGGCTCCCTGAATGCTATAGTTTATAAATATCCTTTAAGATGACAAGTCAAATGACTTCAGGATTGTAAGTTATCTCTCGCAGTTGTTCAACTGTTAAAATGGAAAGTGGTAAGAATAGAATAAAAATATCCATGGTGAAAATGTTACACGTGCAATGGAATAAACATAGAGAATAAGGCACATGAACATTCTGCCATTAATCTTTCCACTTAAATTTACCCTCTACCCTTTAAAAAGGTCAGTATTGTGAACTTCCCTGCTGATGAGCAATATGCGGTTATGTCGCTCTATTCAAAGCTCCACGGTGATCAGAAATGCAGTCTTCCCCTACTCGTGAGCCGTGTCACGCTTACTGCAATGATATTCTCTAGATTAAGTATTAATCAGTCCATGCAACCCTTCCTAATTATAAAGAACCTTTTAAAGAAGAGCAAACAGAACAAAACCCTGAAGCAAGCAAGGATGCCCAATAACTATTTAGCAATCAAAAAGGTTGTTCCGGTGTCTGGACAGTAGTCCAAATACAATATATGGTATAACTCTGCAAGGAGTTACAAAAGTGATGTGTTGGATGTATCTCAGTTTTCTGTCTTCTTTAATGGGGTTTGGAAGCTTGTAATCCTAACACGATACTGCTGATTGTTAACCATTTCAAAAACAAAACAATACGCAATTAGGATCTATCTTTCTAGAAAAATGGATGATATGTTTTACTAAATCTGCCTGAGCTCTTTTGAATTCTTTAAAATAAACAAACCTATAAATCGCAACACATTTGAAATGGATCTCCACCATAAATTAGAAAATCCTAGCAGACCAAATACTCATTCAGATATCTTTTTGGATTAGGAATGATACTCTGGATGAGAGCTGAAAGAGGCAGGGGATTGCAAGAACTTCCTTACGGAATGCTGCAATTGTATCCATCCATTCCCTGTCTAAGCCTGGTAGGAAGTACACTGCTACCCTTCAAAAGACAGTTCATATCTTGATGCTGAATTCAACACATGGCTTTAAGTCTGTTTGTCTAAGGAAGAACATTACTTTTTGGCTGACATTTTATAAAAGTATGTTCAAACCTTTTGGATCTTCCAGCTGGAAGGAATATTATATTATCTAAAATATGAGAGGGCTTTGTCACTTCCCCCATGTACACTTCATTTCAAGTTTCACTTTCTCATTGAGAAAATACATATCATTCACGTCTCTGGACATTTTTTCCTATAATACTATTTGGCCAGCTGCCAAAATATACCCTGCCTCTGAAGCACTCTATTTAGAATAAACACTCTGTCAATAGTATAAAAAACAAACAAAAACAAAAGTAATAAAGCAAAGGGCTATATTCTACAAGTGCAGTAATACTCAAATTTGACAGCAACGTATATAAAGTGTGTGCTAGAAGCTGATAGTTTCCAAGGATTTTTGAATGAGTAGGGAAAGTGCAACAGATGCTATACTTGGCAAACAGAATTCAGTATTTCTCAGAAAGCTGAGATCTACTCAAGAATGGCCTGTGAACAACACTGGCTTCAATTCAGGAAGTAACCAAACATTTTCCCTTTCTTCTACTCATTTGACACTCTACAAGGGGCACTTCTACCCCAGAACCAGTAAAGTAAATAGCTGTTTCAACAGAGATCCCTCAAGATATACAAGAAGTGAGACAGACAGCACTAGCAGTTCTGTCCACGCTTTTCAAGATAGAGTTTTCCTACTGAGATGTTCCCAGGCTTAAGAAATCATCCCGTGAAGATGGGATAGATCAGTATTTTAAGAGAAGCTCGCAGTTTTCACCTACAACAAAAGTTCTCCCTACAAAGTCAACACAAGAGAGAGCACATTTTGTATTCCTTGTAGTGAGATTTCTAAAGCTTTTTCTCTTGTGCTGAAGAATACCAGTGAAAATGTTGCCGTATCAGTGTGAAATATGAAAGTACTAAAAGACACCTCCAAACTCCCTTGCTGAAAGCTGAGAAAATTTGGCAAAATGCAGGCAGCTGGATGTTCTTGCACTGGATTATTCTTGTACTGTACAAAAGAGCAAGTTCAACTGCAGGATCTGCCATACTTGTTCCTGCCTAAGACAAAAGTGTAGATGGAGGTATCTGTTTTTGAGCTAGTACAGTGGAGAAAGGGACAAGTGGCACAGGAGAGCAGTAACTAGCCATTCTAGCAATTTTATCTGTCTGAATCTCTGGTCCACTTCCTCACATCTCCTCCATGGAACTGACTGTGTTCACTTGATCGCTGTGCCTTAAAAACCATTAGGATGTGGTGCTCAGGGACATGATTTAGCGGAGGGTTGTTAGTTAGGGTAGTATGGTTAGGTTGTGGTTGGACTTGGTGATCTTTAAGGTCCTTTCCAACCTGAGCAATTCTGTGATTCTATGATTCTATTCAACTCATCTGTTTCTAGGAGCTGTTCTGTTTTCTTAATTCTGGAAAGAAGCTGATGTAAAAAAAAATAATAAAAAAAATACATATAAAAACCAAAACAACTTGGGAGGTTGCATTTTTTCCTCACTGGTGATAATACAGGTATTATGTGACATGCCAGCGAGAATGAAACAGCGATCTCAGAATTGGGTCAGCTCAGAATTAGCATTTCTTGGGTTGTTCACAATGTACAAAGCCTCCTGGCTGCACTCATAGACACCTTTAACAGAATAGCTTTTTTGGCACAGTAGATCCACAAATACTCTTACAAATAATTGAAAGGTGACTGTGGCACCATACTTACTAAAAAAAAAATTAAACATGAGGTAGAGCAGGCTTTACTGTATGTTATAAATTGCTGAAGAGAGGCTGACAGGCTTATGTAAAGTGATGAACAAAGGCTGTTTTTCCATCCTCTCATCATTACAAAGCTAGCATTTTTTCAACTGAGTGCAATAGTTCATTTCTACCACTGAGTAACAAAGGAAATTAATTACTGAGTCACAGTTTGCACGGGATGTAGCATACCCTGCAGTTTGCCAAGGCTGTATTTATGTCAGGTACTCATTTCACACATTCAAACACTGATGCAGTGACTTCACTTGAATAAAAGTATTTAAAATCTAGTTTATTCAAGCAACAGTAAGAATACATGCATGTCTTATGGCGCTGGTTCTCATGTTACCCATTTACCAACACAAGGAAAACTGACAAAATGATGGGTATAAGGATTTCTGGAAGCCTCCATGTGAAATCTCCTGTTCCACACTGTTTCTCCTTCTGATTTACTCAGAAAATAACATTTGTTAATCCAGGAGAGTATATAAAAAAGAATGTTTCAACAAGCTTAGAAACAATTAATGAAATTTCTCGTCAACAAGAGTTGCGAGGCCAAGAAACCAGACTATGCAAACTAATCTTCAGCTTCTTGATATTTTATTTAAAGATCTGTCCAAAAACACTTTTGCTATCAGAAGAATGAGAAAAAACAAACAAACAAAAGTAAGCAGAGGTAATCTCCACCCTTGTATCTCAGTCCTGCAAAACCACAATATATGTAAATGTCAGAGCTCTCAAAATAGTTTACAGTTGTCTCTAGACAGCCCTTAATAATTTTGACTACAACTAGTCAATAGGTTCAGAAATCCTATCAGAGGAAGGGACAGGAAAGAAAGGAGTAAAACGTTTATCCAAGAATTGTATTGCCCATAAGCAATCCCCACAAGGTAACAGGACATTTCATTGAAAAGCCATACCAAAGGGCAGGTATTATAAATGCCTTGTTATACGAGATTGACACACATTGTCATGTGATACCCACACTAATCCTTCAGATGACTGAGAGGAAATATCCTGGAAGGAGTGGCAGAAACTATGGAGGACAGAATCAGGGTTCAAAGAGGAGCTTGGATTGGAATATGGCATGAAATAATCAACCAGTCAAGCTCATCAAGGAAGTATAATGTTTTATAAGACAAATGGATGAATGCAAAAACAGCAATATCAAACAAGCAGTATAGAGAAAAAGGAGAATATTTACAACAGAATCTAAGCTATTTGAGTTCTCTGCAGTATTTTTAGAGAAAATAAATCTATGCCTGGAATATATTTGCAAGATATAGCTTAATTAATCTTTTATATTTGATAATGACATGGCCTTGGTTTGGGGCACTATGATAGGAAATACATGGATGCTACGAGGAAAGCAGCACGAACAATCAGTTTCCAAAAGCCTAACACTCAAATCAGTAAATATCTGGGAAGATGGAATATATCCTAGTGACAAAAAAAGTTAAAGAAACTCCAGTAAAATTTCCCTGGTCCCTTGTTTCAGCCAGTACTTCCTCAGCAGTTACTCCCTTTTTCCTGTCTCAAGAATGCATCACCTTTATTTTTTAGCTGATAGGGACAGAAGGCAAGTTAGGCTTACTCAAGGAAGTATGCCATGTTTGTTTGGACTTCAAAAGTTTTCAAGTTACTTTCTCTGTGAGAAGAGATGAGTTGTATGCAGGCATTACTTCTGGCAAACACACACAAAAACTAACCAAAGAAACAAGCTCAGCCAAATAACCTAACTACTGCCAAAAACAAAGTGAACACTTGCAAAGGTTGCAGAATCTCCTACATTTCCCCTCCCCTTAAGAGAAGAGCCAACCAAGTGAAAAACAGGGACATGCGTAGGAAAATGTATTAAAATTTATTCTTCAGACTTCAAGAGTGACTCTTTTTCCAAAGTTATAACCTTCCTATTAAATTTGTATTACTTTTTGTTCCTGTGGGAGAGCTTAACATGCAAAATGTTAGCAGAATGCTGACTTTGTGGTTTACCAAATGTAGAAATAAACTCTGAACAGGTTCAACATAAACTATTATGAGCGTATGAGCTAAGACAACAGAAGACTTCACAAAATATTAGGAGTGGAAGCCCATGGTTCCATCTGATGCCTTCAGAATACACTGACACAATTAAGGCAATATTTGCATTCTGAAGCATATTATTTCTTAGACTATAACCTGTGCCCTGTAGGTTGTGGGTCTGTTTTTTGTTTGTTTGTTTGTTGTTGTTTTTCAGAGGAGGGGGGAAGTATTGGGGATGGCGGGTTGTTTGTTTGCTTGTTAAATCTGTTAACAGTCTTAATGCAGTTGAGTACAGCCACGTGAAGAACAGATTTAGTCTGCGTGATCAAACCAAGACCAAGTGTTTTAGCAACAGAAACTGATACTCTTAACCTGGTTTCAGTACTGGCGCACAGATGACTGGCCTTGGCTTACTTAAGCTTTGTTATTATCTGCAGCATCAAGGAGATGAATGAACGCGCATAACACAAAAGCATTTCTGTTACAACCTTGACCCTGTTTCCTAATGGAAATCTTATTTCCTCTTATTTCCTAATCTACTAATCTTCAGATGGATCTTTCACAAACACCCTAAAGGAAAGAACACTCATCCTGAGATATGATTAAGTATATCCTCAAGGTCTCAAGAGTGATCTGAAGACAGAATCAAACCATGCTGGATAATCATTTTGGAGAAACTGTTTGCATAAGTAGAGGCAGAACTAAATCCAGAATTCAGTCCCTGGGCTTGTTTGTCAAACCCTGCAGCTTTTATGCCTGTGTATGGCATTCCAGCACATTACTGCAAGAGTGAGCTGCTCACTCTAAGAGCTAGCATCTGTCCATGACATCCTTAACATTGATGAGCCTTTAGAACAACAGGAAGTAGTGACACAAAATCTTATGCTCCTTGTCATCTCAGCTAGGTGTAAAGCATATTCAAGGGAAACAAAAAGTTACTATTAAGGCATAATGTGCCTATTGGCTGGTTAGGTATCTCATTGAGGATGAAACAAATCATGCTATGTGTCCCACAGAGTATTTTTACTTTTCTCAGTTGATCATAGAAAAGTAGGAAGACTAGATAAAAAAACTTACCTTCACTGAACTAATTTCAGTCTGTCTTAAATCAATGCAGCAGGCAAAGCATATGATAATCAGAGGTATGTAATGCATTAGAGGTAATAAATGAAGCACATCCTCCATGTGTTAATTAGATGAAAGGTGTTTATCTGCAGCGAGAACATGATGAGTGTTTTCTATTGCTATCTATGACATATCAAGAAGAGTTATGCACCTACACATTACTGGAATTACAATTAGATTAATTATTTTTTTTTTCTTATTCTTAGAAAACAAATAAATAAGCAAGAATCAAACGTTTCCACATGCAATACTTGCAATGCAGAAAATTGACCTGCACAGAGTGAGTGCTCTAACCCTTATAATGAAGACCAACTTCTCCAAACTGGGCTGACACAAGTGTGAAATTTGTGCAGGTCAAAAGATGAACCCAGATCTTAGAGAGGTACAGTCTGAAGTTGCTCTACCAAGGAATGGATGTACAATCTGCTGGCCCAGTAGTTGCAGTTTCCTATCAGCAATGACATTTGTTCCCCTGCAAGTGAATAGCAACTCTGACAGTTCTGGGAGGTCACATCTATTACAGACAGTAAACTCTTTGGAAATAAGTATCTGAATGAAGCACTGCAGGGGGTGGCAAGAGACAGGGGAGTTCTGGACAATAACCTCCACGTGTCTGTTTGTATGCTTCTGTCAGCAAGGACACTGTCTAAGACAAATTCAGGATGGCCAACTACTGAGCAGAGTCTCATGACAAGCTCATGGTTTTCAACACTGAGCACTAATCTGCTTCAGTTATCAGTTAGAAGCAGCAACGGAGAAATGCCTTTTTGCTTGCAGTGTTCCTTTGTTTCCTTACAGAAGTCTAAATCTTGACTGGTCTGATAAAATGGATCAGCAGTGGATAAGAAATCCTGTTCAGGATGCTGTGCATTCTTGTTATTCCCTTGGGATCACATAGGAATGTGCAAGTGTATCTAAAATCAGAGCCAGGAGAACCCTCCTAGAACTGCAAGGTTCCTCAGAACTGGAAGTAAGTTCAGGTACAGAATGCACTGAGAAAGGTTCAGAATGAGATCTCATCTTGATTTGGTTTGAAAATTTTTAACTCCATATGGTATAAAAAGACTCTATTACAAACAAAAGCCACCGGTCCTCATACACAGATATGTTTTAAGAGGGAGACTGCTAGCATTCCCATTTGAAGTACGGCAATGAAAAAGAAGCAAGGCCATGTTGCTCTACCTGGTTAGCAGTGCTCAACAAAGACAGAGCAGAACTGAAAGCAAATGCAGCAAAATCAACAGTAACTTTGCAGAAGGACTCTTAATGCTTAGTGCAAAACTTAGAGTACCTGCAGCAGAAGGAACATGCAACATAGATGAACGTTTAAAAACAAATGCAAGTATCAGAACAAAGATAATTAATCATCCAATTTCAAATGATCACAATGGTTAACCGCAAACACAAAAGCTTAAGGCATACCATTTTACTCCTAAAATCCTCAAAAAGCTGTGCCACCGCTTATGAAACATCACAAAGAGATACTAGTTTCTACTACAAACGGAATTGCGTAACACCAAGCGCTGCAAGAACACACGACTGCAGTCAGAAACAGAAAACACGGTAACGATTTAAAAAAACCCCAGCTTTGGGACATAGTGGCACCTGAGATCACACTGTAATGGTACCGAGTATCATACAGTCAGGAGAGAAAAAAATCAGGAATGGAAAGGTAAAAAAAAAACAATGAATGAATGAAAGGTAAAAAGGAATTCAATAAGATCATATTACACTGTGTTACAAAAAGCAGAATGTTCAGGATTGGGAAAAGTTCTGAGCACCTACGGTAGAACTTACATAAACAAAACTTCCATCCTAAAATTGGAATTACGTTTTAAAAGCAACGTCTTACAAAAGAGGCATTACTTTCAGGGCAGACCTCGTACTTGCAAGGGCTTCCTCTCATGTGAGTTCTTAGTCTCGGAAAGAGCGTTTTATGAGAGACTTTGCTGTAAGCCTAATAGGAAATCCAGGTGAATTTTCCTGAATATCAGCGTTCATCTGCAGTATTATTGACTCTTAAAGTACAGAAGGTTTGTGAAATCACGCCCCTTTAAGAAATTGTCCTTGCAGACCCCCACTGCAGTGCAGGACAGGCATACATGTCCTTCACTAGACCATTTGCACAGAACAGATCTGCCTTTACTGACATTTTATGTCACTGTGTCATGCCTTCTCTAAAAATAGATTCTTCTTTAGACACTTCACAGTCCTCTGGTGTTAAGGTGGCTTTGAGAGTTTACTTAACAGAAGTGATATTTCAGCTGTTGGCATCCTTTCAGTTAGAACTCTTTTGTGCTCACATAAGGACTTTGCATTTGTTTGCAGTGTGGGTGTTTAAATTTGCTGGTTTTTTTTGTTTGTTTTTTTTCCTGAATGCCTGTTGATTAAGTTGAAATTGGAAGAACTGTTCTAAGACACTGGGGGAGGCGGGCCTGCGGCTTCACTGCTTTTTGTTTTCTTTGGGATTGGACCATTTTCATGTTAGCTTACAAGGGCTGTTTCAGAAGGAAAGCCTCCTATTTTACGACGTTGGCTCACAAGGTCAGTGGTGGATGTTGGTGGTATGGCAGTAGAGGCTGAACCTTCCCATGGGTACTCCATTATGCTTTGTTGCTATGTGATAGATGGAAGTAGAGGGACAGTTGGACAAAGTGGTGTCAGACGTGGAAGCACATGTGAAGCAAAGGAACATTGCTGAATCCCTCCATACAAAAAAAACACCTATCAACATTCACCGACACTTGCTGAATGCTTATGGAGACCAAGAAATGGATGGTGAGGTGGTGAGTGATACATTCCAGCAGTGGCAACAATGACATGACAAGCCATATTCTGGACAGCCATGCACAACCATCATACCAGGAAATTAAGAGTTCCTGTTGATAATCGATGAGAACACAGAGCTAATGGTGGTGACTATGTTGAAAAATAGTATATTGTAGCTGAGAATTTGCTCTATCAAATAGTGTTACTGTGCTCTTTATACATCTTGTAGTTTTCATAGAAATACATTAATTTCAGAGCAACTTATATCAAAGTAAAATATAGGTTTGAGCCATTTGGATAAAAAAGTAGTAAGATGAGAGTCTCCTTACTATGCTAAATGATTCTGGTTCAAGAGGAAGACCAACAGCAAAGAATCACAGAACTTCAATGTTTCAAGTGACTTGCTTGCCAAAAGACAGATGAAAGAGAGGTAAACATGAAGTGATTCATACTGATAACAGAACCTTAAATACCATACGGGCATGAAGGTGATCTTTGTTAAATGCCCATGTAAACATCAGTTCAGTGCTCAGGAGAGGTTAAAAAAAGCCAATTGAACATGAAGATTTATTATGAGGGCATTTTTATTTTAATGCATAGTCCAAGGTCTTCTCAAAGTGGAACACAACCTCTAACCCTGCCCCCATATCATCAGCATGACAGAAAAGGAAGTCACAAAAGGCACAATGCATACACCAAAGCTATAGAAAGCTTCTGTTCTCATAATTATTGAATTTGTGGACTTAGCAGACACAGACTAGTGGAGAGTATTAGTAGAGTGTGATCGTTTACTAACGCTTCCAATCAAAAAGGAGAAAGGTAGAATGGAATTAAGATGTTACTATGTAGTAGTAGTAACCAAGCACAAGGCTGTACTATTCACATAACATAAAATTCAGCAGTGGGCCTCTGTGCTACGTGATGTTGTGAATACCAGAAGCTTGCAATACGAAAAGCAATAAGTCAAATTCATGAAAGCAAAGGTCCACCCAGCACAGGCTGCGGGGAAGGGAAAACACAAGTTATGTGGTACTTCAGTTAAAGTCTTTTAGCTAGAAGTTGCTGAAGGCTGGGAAAGTATATCATGAGAATCATCTTAGAAGCTTGTCCTGCTCTTATACACTGTGACTCTCCTGCTCCTAGAGAGGAGATACTGGGCTAGACAGGCTTCCAGACTGATCTTGTGTTCCTGTTACTGCAGATTACCTTGCACAGAGACATACAACATTTGCATTAGATTAGCTAGTAGCATAGGCTACAGTGAGAGAGAGAAAATAATTAGGAAACTGCTATTTCCTATAGAGACAGAGCTTAACACAGTAGTGTACTAACGTCCATTTGTAATGCAGAAGTTGCTTTCAAACGACGCTGGATGTATAATGACCACTGGTGGTCTATTCAGAAAAAAATAGCTTAAATATGCAAACTTTTACTGTGGAAGTAGTCTGTACATTCAGAAATATTGTATAAATCCTGAACAAATGAAATCAGTTACATACATCACCCTTACAACATAATACAAATATTTGCCTGTGAGCTGAGTCAGCACAACAGTAAATCAAGAGATTTCACAATTATTCCTGTGGATATCAACTAATATTTAACTGAAATGAAATTTTAAGTTTATTACTTGTAATGTTTATTACAGAGATAAAGGAAATCACAGCAAGCTTACCTACTTCTAGAGGGCAATTGTACAATGATGTTCTAAAAGAAAGCGACCTCCTTAACCAGCACTGCTCTTTTCTCTAATAACTAGATTCAAAGGAAACACCAATTCCCAGAAAACACAAAACACTGCAAACCAACTGAGAAAAAGAATTTCTGAGAGTACTTGACACATCAATGTATCCTTTAATACAATTAAACTCAGAAAAAATACTTTGTGGACAGTTATTAAAACTGGAACAAACAATAACAAACAAAAAAGATACTAAAATAATTCCATTTCTGTTTTAATTACAGGGAAAGTACATTCTTAAATTCCAGATTAACTGTAAGAAGAGATGATATCAAATAAACAGCATATTAAAAATAATGTACCTACTTGTCAGTGATGCTCCTCCAAAGCTGTGCACCTGCAATGATGAGAACATAAGATGATTCACAATGCACCAAAACAGAAACCATATATAGTTTTTTCATCTTTATTTGTAGAAATGTGTGAATTTGGGACAAAATAAGAAAGGAAGTCTTCATAACAATTAAAAGCAGAGTGACAACTGTCAGAAAACATCTTTTTCCGTAAACTTAACCTACCAGTTCAAATAGTAATGAATAGTTTGTAGCTACATTTTCACACTGAAGTAGAAGGTAACCAATATGACTCCTGCTTTACAACTACAAACTGACAATCACTTTCTACATTCCTTACAACCCTGTACTAATCTTGCCATCTAGTGGCTAGCTGGAAGTGGGAAGTAGCTGTACAGAACTGTTATTTTGGGGAGAAGTTATTTTGCTGTTTGGAGTGACAATTACTTTCAAATCACTACAGGAAGAAATATTCCTATTCTATTCTATCAATAACCACTCATTAGATTTGCGTTAAAAAATAAACAAAGAACACTGAAAGCAATGCAAATGGTGTAAAATAATCATACTGAGAATATAAAGCTGGGAAACAGGTCTTCCTGATTTCATTTTTATGATGAACGGTTGAGTAATCCTGTGCCAGATGGGAACACCAGATGAAGACGGGATGGTATTTTCACTCTGCCAGCTTGGTAAATACTGGTACATCTAGCATTTGGTCAATACAAAAAATACCATTTAGCAGTAACAGCTAAGAGAGAACTTGTGTAAATCACCACCTGACTGGTGGGTTAATCAGTGTTAGAGGTAACTTATACAACGCTGAGTCTAAAAAATTATGGTAAGTTTTTGAAGTTGTCCACTAAGCAAGCAGGTAGCGGAACAGCCATTAAGATTGTGGAGAAGGCAATGACAGTGAACAGTATTTCAAAAAAGTTTGTGAATAACTGCTGTAACTTAGCAGGGAACAATAGGCTGGGGAAGTCAAAAACGAACGGACAGCATATTGCAGAGGAATACCGTGCATCTCTGATGCTTATTTCCTGCATTCCTTAATGATTTTCCAAACACCCTGCACTGGATTCAACATCAAAGAACAAATAAAAGATGTCACTTCAAAAAATGTTCCCTGATAACATGAAGCACAAGAGATGAGAGTCATTTTGCCAAAGAATTTTCAAGATGGTCATGAAGCATGAGACAAAATAAATTAAAAACAAGCAAACAACAACATAAAAAACAGTCAATCAGCCAATGAATTATTCATCTCTTTCAAACTTGGTAGCATTCGTGTAAGAGTTTTTACGCACTGGAAACTGCAGTGAACTGGAATCTAGAAAAAAAATATCTTTCACTTGTTTCAACTGTGCAAAAAATAGGTCACTTCACAACCTATTTTCAAAGTTGACTGATTCCTATTTGGTCTCCCAAACCTACCAACAGGCACCTAGGGTATAATCAGAGGAGATAGGAACTTTTAGGGAAACAATGTATTTTCAGATCAAGCAGCTGAGAGACAAGAATGATTGTTCACTGATAGTGCTTATACTCATGCGGAAGAAAGGCTCATAGTAGTAGCACCTTGCTTATAAAATAGAGAGAAACTTTATAGAAAATGGTAACAGACCATTGGAGATTCCATTTGATACTTCTGCAATAATCCTAGTATCATAATATTAAAGAAGATCTAGTAATATACCTATATGCTATGAAACATGAGTGTTAAAGCAAGGAATTTTGTCACTATAGTGCCTTACCTTTTACTCTAGATAACACCAAATCCTTTATTATCTGTAGAACTAGCAGTCCAAGTATAATGAGAGAAGTCAGATGATACACTCTCCAAGGGGTCAGCGCAACAAACCTAGAATGTTAAGAAAAGATAAACACTGAATTCTTGTGAACTGATTTGAATTAAATATAAACTTACAGGTTGAAAATAAAAAGAAAAAATAGACTAACAGGATGTTAATCAAATTTAGCTTCTTCCCCCTGTGCTTTCACAGGGAGCAAACACTAAGAGCTCCGAGCATGACAGGCTCATTTAACCATACACTGAGTTTATAGTAGATTGTTTTTGTCCACGCTTTTATCTAAGCACAGCTGAAGTATAAAAACAGGACATTTTCATTACTGCATAAGAAGCATTACTTTTACAATTAATTTATGTTTTATTAACATAAATTGTTTTGTGTTTTTTTTTTTTTAATTCGCACACAGCAGAAGTTAAACATTTCCTTGTGTTTCTTACAGGACCTAACTTCACAGCAGATCCTTACACAAATGATTCTTTCAAATGTGAAGATGAGGTAAAATCACATCATTCATAGCACAATACTCCAACTTGTCTTCATAATGAGCTTTTGTGATTTTTGTTCTTCACTACAAAAAGTTTTTACAACGTGCCGAGTTGAGTCCAGCAGACTCAGACTCACAAGAGATGACTGATAATCTCATGCCCTGCTGACATGGCTCTCCAGGTGCGTCCACATTAGCACTTTTGTTTTACCGACAAATATCATAACTTGCAGAAAAAGAAAGGATCTGATGTGTAAAATAGTTAACATGCAATTAAAAAGTATTGTAACAGCTTGTTTCAAGCACCTTACATCAAAGATCTGATAGCAGTAATTATTTTTGAGCATATTGGCATCTTTTACAAGGTAAGAGCAAAAATGACTTAAGTTCAAGACAAAAAAAAATGATGGAAGCTGAAGATAGCCAAGAATAGTAAGAAGCCACTGTCCAGGGCAGTGGATCAAGTAAGAGTAACAACAAATACAATCATACAAAGCATGTAAATGGTTTATAAACACAACAGACACAAAACTAGTTGTTGTGGCAGCTTTCCTGCAGGAATGAGAGGGAAAAGAACTGAAGCGTGGCATTCTCCAGTATCCCAAGGAAAGCCCTGCGAACACTTGTTTTTTATATAAAGAAAGTTGCCTTCTAGGAGTTTCTACTAAGCTGAAGACACAGCTGTGGAAAACTGCTCTCTTACTCCCTAAAGGCCTGAATTGCATCAAAGAAAACCTCCCTGAAACCACTTTCCATATTTAACACTGTTTAAAGAAATTCAGAAAGCCCAAGCATCTTGACCAGGATCAGGATATCATCTCCAATACCAACAGATAAGCTCATTCTGAAGGTTTTGATCTGAATTGAACCATAAGAGTATTTGAATTCAAAGAGTATTCTACAGGGGGAAAAAAAAGTCTCAAATCAGTTACTCTACAATTCCAGTTAGCTCAACAAAACCAGTAGAGATGTTTAGAGAAAAATGTTTACAAGTTCTTTCATAAGTCAAATAATAATCTCCATTCTTAAATATCCTTGATTCTGTTAAAGGGTGAAGTCTGACTGCACTGAAGGCTTTTTCCTACCCACCTTTTTTTCTAAACTTGCTGATGATGGGGGAGAAGGGGAGTTCTGACACTACAGAGAATAATTCTTAATGTTACTTCTTTGTAACAAATGCAGACCTTTAAGTTGTACAGAATTAATACTACGACTATCCTACAGCTTCTTCATGGTGCTTGTTAATTAGTATTTTATAGGATCGAATAGCATGTTTTAACTTCAGTTAACACTGGGCAGTCCTTCGTGGCTGAAATACACCAGTACTGGAGTTTATGCATGTGCACATTCATACACACACATTTCACTAGTTCTTAAAGGTAAGAAAAGACACTTACTACCTTCCAAAGAATACAGAGAGCATTTGACCTACTTTACAGTCACGACTAAGCCATACTCATAGTTTCACTGCAATCACAGCTGTCACCTGCTGTTAAAAACGGTTGCACTAACACAGACAAGGATTAGCAAACAAGGATTAGCAAGGTAGCATCCTGTCTAAAAGATGTTTCCAAGACATCTCATTCTACATTCCTGTTACTACAGTCTTTCTGCTTCATAACATTTTTGGGGGAAAAAAAATACACAATCTACCTGGAGCATTTATCACAGTGGTCAAATGAGTTCTATTCACTTATATGGAGAACTTCAAATTGTTAAGAATTCCTGGTGTCTCAATGCTGTTAGTTGTCAATCTTTCCCCCATTCTTTCAGTGTTTTTTATTCAGGTCACACTGTTTGCAACAAAGATCATCTCATACAAACTCACAGCCACCGTTTGTCAGCCCTCAGGTGCTCCAGTAATACAGATTAGAAAAACTGTGAGCCATATGTCAGACAAGTCTACACCCTTAAGTCCCTAAGGGTTCAATGGCTGATAATGTTCTCCCTAGTTTTTTGGCATATGTCCACCCTCAGCTTATTGAAAGGTTAGTCCAACGTGCTGGGATCTGAAAACCATGTATTATGCTAATGGTGTAGCAAAATTCTTAAAGGAATTATCAACAAGAGGCATAGCAACTGGATTAGCAAAAAGTCACGGTGGCACACCAGTACTTTCGCTTATGATTAGGAGTTGCTTTTTTCCTCCTCTTATTTTAATTAACAAAGTTTACTTGAATATTTCTAAAACACACACATAACCTGACAAAGCTGCGACAGAATGACACCATCATATACTGTATACAGTATACTTAAGGCCTTTACTCAGACAAAGAAAGATTCAGATGCAGCCACCTGGTTTTAGGGCAGCTAAGTGAAAGCTAGAAGTGCTTCAGACCTCTCACCTGGGCAACACAGTGGTCTCACCTGTGAGACATCCTCTGTTGACATTTAGAGCAGCCAAATGGAAGAGCTACTGGAGGTAGTAAGCAGAGGGCAGATCACTGGGGAGTATGAACTTGATTAGGTAAGCATCTGAGTAACTTGACCTAACTGGACCTGCTTCTAGCAAGAAGTCAAACTAGATGACATCCTGTTGTCTTCTCAACCTGCCGTCTTCTATGAGTCTACAAACAGGTGATTTACATGGTATCTTACAGAAGCAGCAGCTCAAGTTCAGGCATTGCAAAACAGGAAAGTTAGGTAGGTAGACCTTGAGGAAAGATTCCCAAGATGGGAGAGCCTGAGGCCTCCTGTGGCAGCAAACCAGTTCCTTCTCTGCCCTTTGAACTGAATGCACAAAATCAGTACTGTGACATGCTGTAATAGTCAGTATAGGGAAGACAGCTCCATTAAGAGAGGCCTCAAAGCCAACTGGGCATGAACATAGCACTAGTACCAAGGGGAAGCACAAGGTGTTAAGCCACTGAAGATATCTTCTACAGGGAATGAAATCAAACAGTACCAAAAAAACATGCTGTCATGAGAAGTCTGCTGCTTGCCTGTGGCCTGACTTCCAGGTCATCTCCTTGTTCATGCTTTAGGCACCACTGACACTGTCAAGAGAGAACTGGAACAACAGAAAAAATAAACATGAACTGCAGAGCTCTGGATGAAATCATAATGGATATGAAGACCCAGGTGTTCCCCACAATTCTACCAGATGGGGAGGCTGTCCTATGGTGAAACAACTGGAAGGTACTGAGCTATTTAATAGGTATTGTGAGAGGCTAGGCTAAGAGCTTGTAGGTGAGGATCCTAACAAAGGCTAGTAAAGGCTAGTTCCTCTGACATCTTCTGATATGGTCACCTGTCAGGACAGAAGCAATTCTAGGCTTCTGAAGAGTGTTGGGTACAATTTCTAAGCAAAATCAGTCCTGCTGCAAAAGTGGGCTGATGATTTCCTGACCAAATGCTTTATTTGCTTTGTTCTTTGCCAGCCAGGTCCCCTTTGTGCTCAGAGATGGCATTCAAAGAGAAGAAAAGCTACCAACAGCAGAACAGATAGGAGATAGGGATCTCTTAAAAAGAAATAAACAAAACATCCTCCAAGTCCACCAAACCCACAAAACCTAGTGTGCTGCACTCAGCAGTGATGAAAATCATTGCAAAGGACAATTCCCATCACCCTTCAAAATCAGTGGAAATCAGGGAAGGCAGATGACAACTGAAGAGCAGAATCCATCGCCACAAACATCAACATGACTGAACCAGGGAACTGCAGGCTGCTCATCCTCATTTCAGTTCATATGAAAATGATTCAACACATCCCTTTGATGTTTCTGGACAAGATGATCATAGAACCATAAAATAGTTTGGGTTGGAAGGGACCTTTAAAATCATCTAGTTCCAAACCTCCAGCTATACTCAGGGACACCTCCACCTAGACCATGTTGCTCAAAGCCTGATCCAGCCTAGCCTTGAATGCTTGCAAGGAGGGGGCATCCACCACCACACTGGGCAACCTGTTCCAGTGTCTCACCACCCTCACAGTACAGAATTTTTTCCTGGCATCTAGTCTAAATCTACCCTCTTCCAGTTTAAAGCCATTTCCCCTCATCCTGTTGCTACCTGCCCTTAAAAAAATTCCCTCCCCAGCTTTCCTCCCTCAGGGAGGACCCAGTATGGATTCTCCAAGAGTAAACTGCACTTGACCTACTTGATGATTAAAATGACTAAATTTATGGATGAGGGGTGAGAACAGCACTTAATCTACCTTGACATAAGAAAGGCTTTTGACAGTCTCCAGCAATCTGGATGGGTGGACTGCTTATATGGGTGAAAAACCCATTATATTGCCAGGCTCAATTAATACTGTCATGTTAATGGTTTGTGTGCTTCCTGTTGGCCAGCTACAAGTTGAGCTCCTCAGAGGGCTATCAAAGGACCGGTCCGGTTTTGTAAACTCATCTATGACCTTACAAAGGTGATAAAGCACACTCTCCTTAAGTTTATTACTAACACTAAATCAGAGGAGATGGAGGGAGGGACAGTGAGCACACAAGAGGCAACAGCTTAAAGGAACATCAAGAAATTCAACAAAGAGAGACAAAGTTCTGTGCCCAGGACAGGCCAATCCCCTGCCACCTATACAGGCTGGGGATGGACTGGCTGAGGGGATACTCTATGGAAAAGGATATACAGATCCTGCTTGACAGTCGGTTTAATCTGAGTAAATTGTGCTCACTGACAGTGAGGAAAGCTAACAATGTATCAAGCTGCATCAGCAGTTCAGCCAGAGCAAAGACATGAAGTGATTCTCTCCTTTACTTTGGGATAGCGAAATTACACCTGGAATATTTCAGTCAGTGTTGGGTCTCTCAGTGCATCAGTCTCCCAGTATATCAGTAATCAAGAGCAAATTGAGCGGACAATCACCAAGGTGCAGCTGTGGATGAGGGAGATGAGCTGGAGCGCTTGTCTTGTGATAAGAGACTGAGAAACTTGGGCTTCTTCAGCCTGGAAAAAAATGAAGGCGTTGGAGGAAACGTACCAGCAGTTTTCCAGTATCTGCAAGGGGCTGTAAAGAAGATGAATCCAAGGCTGCTACTGAACTACTGTGGGAAACCGAGAAACAGGTGAATTATTGTAGCAAAATGCTCCTTCAATTCTTTACATTTTCAAAGTTTAGAAATACTTTTCATGTAGTGGAGAAAAGTGCAACTCTCTGTTCAGATGTAGAAGAAACACCTTTTTCACTTAACTTTTCTCTCAATAAGCACGTCACCCAAGAACACAGATATCTAAAGATTTTAATAAAACACTCAAACAAGAACAGAAGAACTGGAAGTAGTCAATTCGTGACTTACCAGCCAACCAAGATACTTTCCATCTGATAGTGCCTAACAACTAAAACTTCTGTCATTAAATACATAAAAATAATACTAAAAGAAGCCCACAACCAAACAACAAAAACCAGAAGAGGACACAACTACTACTCTAAAACTTGCAGCGTTCTCTTTAATTGCTTCTTTGTTAAAGACAAAGACAATTCAATCTTCAACCTTTTATTCAAGAGGTTTATTTGCCAGGTTTTATACAACAGATTAAGACTGTATTTGTTCAGCCAGAAAGCACAGATGGCATCCATCAACCTGGACAGCAGCTCCCTAGAAAACCTAGAAAAAAAGATTCTGGAATCATCAAAGAACCACAGAATGGCCTGGGTTAAAAAGGACCACAATGATAATTGAGTTTCAACCCCCCTGCTATGTGTGCAGGGTCACCAACCACCAGACCAGGCTGCCCAGAGCCACATTCAGCCTGGCCTTGAATGCCTCCAGGGATGGGGCATCCACAGCCTCCTTGGGGAACCTGTTCCAGTGCGTCACCACCCTCTGTGTGAAAAACTTCCTCCTAATATCTAACCAAAATCTGTCTCAGTTTAAATCCATTCCCCCTTGTCCTGTTGCTGTTCACTCTTGTAAACAGTCTTTCCCCTTCCTGTTTATATGCTCCCTTCAAATATTGGAAGGCTGCAATGAGGTCTCCCCAAAGCCTTCTCCAAGCTAAACAAGCTCAGTTCCCTCAATCTTTCTTCATAGGAGTAACACATTAACTCCCAACATAAGAAAGATATCCACCAGCTCAATCTACTGTCACTTGGCAGCCACCTTTAGAAGCAGCACAAAAGGCAAAGACTGCTGAACACTTCTACAGAATTACGATCCTTAGCTACAGGTCACTAAGACGAAGGGTAAGAATTGAAATGGCTTATTCTCTCTACCCTAACTACAGGAAACAAGATTTTTATCGTGATCATAGAGAAACTTGCTTATAAGTGGTAAATTTACAAGTGAAATGGTGATTTGGGAAACGGGATGAATAACAAAGTGCTCCACTGCAACGTTATCTCACGATGTGTGCAAGAAAACCTCCTGGGGAAAGCACTAGTTAGAACTATGTTCGCGGGCTATAGATCAGATTTGCCATAACTGATTCCATTCAGATGGGCATTTAAAATAAAAGCTTATAAAAGGAGGTTGTTGAGGTCACTGAAACATCCTTCTGAGTCTACCACGACATCAAATGCTACCATCTCTTCAGTGAAAACGGGAGATGCTTCCAAGAGTTAAAAAGTACATTGAATTAAGCACAGAAATCAAAGAACCTGCCTGCCTCTATTCTTGTACAAACATGCCCAGATGACCTCAATTAACCCGTACTCTGGGAAAGTCCAGAAGAACTCTTAATCCCATTTTCTCATACAGTAGCAGCAGTTTGATGTTAAAAAAAAACCGACCTCCACCACACTGCCCTAAATCTCCTTTTCTCTAATGCTCTCATTAGTCCTGTAACATCTCCCATGGAGCACAGCATATCTTCCTAGAAGTTCTATTGTTCTCAGGATTACAGCTGCTATTTTAAAGGTCTTGTTATCTTGAGCTACAAAAGAAAAGAAAAGAATCATTTCTCTCTGGACACAACTACAGTTAGGTGCAGAATGCCTTTGTGTCATGAGGGAACTACAAACCCAAGCTGTGTTGCAATTCTGCTCAGTTTAGCATTTCCATCTTCCATAAAGTTCTCATCCTGGATTTGGTCCTTAATTATTCAGTAATGCTCGCTTTCCCTCAGCTCCTCAATTATCCTCCTTGATTTATTTTCTGATTGATCCTGCTTTCTGCTGAGTGGCTGAAAACATACTGTCAAGTGGCCAGGTTTTTTATGTAACACAGCCTGGCTCTTAAACAATGTCAATTTTCATTCCAGCAAACCAGTCTCTCAGCCAAAACTGTGCAAGTTGTCACGCAAAAAACTGTTGAGATAATGGTGCTTTTTTTTCTTAATTAAATTGATTTAGCCTTCCATTCCACTTTACCTTTGAAGCCTTCTAAAATTCTAATAACATGTGTTGGAAAAGTAAACGTAAGATTAAAGCTGCCCAACTGAAAACAAGTAGCCCCTACAATTCAATCACAGCTGACATTGCTATCAGAACATTAACTTGAGTTCGGAAAGCGTGGGAAGCTTTTGGGAAAGCATTCGTTTGACAAGATAAGGATTCGAAAACAGCTGAAGCAGTTCTGAAAGAGTATAAGCTGAATTCAAGCCACGGGAAGTTCACCAGCACTACCTGCAGTTTCAAAGCCTGGATTCATTAAAACCCAGAGATGTTTAAGTGAAAATGAAAGTCAAATTTAGATAGTCAATACAAGTGATACAAAGTCTCTGAATTTCTCACTAATGGCAGCCTTCCAGTACCTTAAGGCAGCCTACAGGAAGGCTGGGGAAGGATGTTTTAGAAGGGCACGTAGGGACAGGATGAGGGGAAATGGCTTTAACTGGAAGAGGGTAGATTTAGACTAGATATCAGGAACAAATTCTGTACTGTGAGGGTGGTGAGACACTGGAACAAATTGCCCCCTTCCTGGAAGCACTCAAGGTCAGGCTGGATGGGGCTTTGAGCAACCTGGTCTAGAGGGAAGTGTCCCTGCCTATAGCAGGGGGATGGAACTGGATGATCTTAAAGGTCTCTTCCAACCCAAACCATCCTATGATCTGGTGGCACACTGGTAATGCTGGTACAAGAAGTTCCAAGCAAATCATCATTAAGAACAGCTCCACAGAAACAAGTGGGGGCAAACAACCACTGGCCTGACGGCTCCCGGGCAGTACCACTACAATGACTGAACAACAGCAGTCATCACCTTATCAGCCTCTTAGGAACAACATCACCAGCATAAAAATGCCTCCTGAAACAGACAAGACCAAGAGGAAAGTTGTATTTTTAAGCAGCGAGCTGGATCTGAAGTTCAGTGCAGTCTTTGCATGAGAAATCCCAGGAAACTGAAAAATGGCAGAGTAATTAGCAGCCCAAAAACATCCATCAGTCACTATCAAGAACAATGTGTTTTATGCCTCGTTAATACAGTCCATGACGATTTATTTGCAATTTTCTAAAGTAAAGGAGCTCTGGAAAACATGGTGAAATTAAATTAGCAAATTTCTCGTACCACAAGAATGTTATTTCAGTAGTAAATGTAAAAAAATGCATTCATATACAGCATCCGGATGAAGGATTTCTTAGGGGAAGAGGTTACCATCAAATATAACAAAGGTTCTGTGATGAGACAGAAATAGTTAACTCTCAGCAGCTCATACTGCAACAGTTTGTGCACAAAGGGTTCTGAATGACAAACATACATCCAGGGACAAAAGGAACAGAGGAAAAACACTGTCCTCCCAGAATTAAATGGGAGAGAGGAAGGAACCATCACTATTCTTCCAACAGTTGGAAAGCACTGAAATTAAACTTCACCACCCATTCCTCCTCTTCCAGTACCAACACTGCTGATACAGCAAAAGACGACCACAGCCATCCTTCTGCTTTTCTCTCTATCTTGAGGAGCACTGAGAATCGAGGCCCTATGCCCTGAGAGCACATCTGCAGAGGGATGGGGACAGCAGCACTGAGGAACTAAAAGGCAACGCTCCTCCAGCCCACAGTGCTGTCAGCACCGAGCGCTGTGAAGAGAGGCTCTGCAGGCAGCTGGGCTCCACTTACACCCAGCGCTGTGTCCTGACTCGAGCTGAGTCACAGCAACTAGGCTGACCAGCTGGACTGGAGCTCCAGAGGGAAGCAGAGGGAGCAAGCATGCTGCGCTGCAGATACGTGATGCCAACACACCAAGGAGAGAAATGTGAGACCAGATTTAAACCAGTGTTTAATTTTCAGTGTCAGCTTTTGGAGGTTTGCTGACGAGATCATTCCTGATGTTCTTCAGTTTTACTGCAGTTTTACTGCATAGCTCCCCAGTTCATCTCTCCGCTCCCCCGGCATCAGGAAAGAGCTTTCCAAGGAGAGGCAGCATTATCACCAAAATAAAAGCAATCCTTGCACTGGCTTCATTTCATCCTGACTCATTTTGACACTAAGAAAGTAGAGTGAGCTACAAATCCCAACAAAATATCACAGGTCACTTCACAAGCTGCAGTAGGACTGTGAGATTTTCTGTACACATTATACGCAGCATGCACTATACACATGGACAAAAGAACAGCAAACAGGTTGTCCAGCAGCTATTACTCCTTGAGGCACAGAAATGAAACCAGTTAAACACCGCCCTTGATTTTATCAGAGCCAATTACAAAGAAACATAAAGCATTATGACCCTCCAAATTGCTGTCAGAGCAGGTGAGCTCTGAGAGCAGAACCACATAATTTTCCTAGTGAAAGGACTTACCAAGGGCACTTAAGAGCAAGACTGATAACAAAAGTCAACTGAGATGACACATCACACACGCTGCTCCTCGGATTTGAGAGGATGAAGTGATTTTGGAGATATATGCACAGATATTTGCTCATGCAGTGTGAAGCTTCAGAAAGTTCTGTGTGACTTGGATCACCACTACAGTTACGGGGAACTAGGTGGAGTTTGCAGTTAATCCACTTATTTGCTTGTTTGCCTCTTGTACATTGGAAAGGAGGAAGCTTTAAGCACTGGAAACAAAGTTCCAGTTCACAGAATTGGGATTCAGGTTGGCAGGGATCTCGAACCCACTCAGCCCCAACCCCATGCCATGGGCAGGGCTGCCACCCACAAACTCAGGCTGCCCAGGGCCCCATCCAACCTGGTCTTGAGCACCTCCAGGGATGGGACACCACAGCTTCTATGGGCAGCTGTGCCAGCCCCTCATTGATAAACTTCCCTGACATCTAATCTAAACTTCTCCTTTACTTTTAAACTGTTCCCCCTTACACTGCCACTATCTGTCCACACCAGTCCCCCTCCTGTTCGCCAGCTCCCTTCAAGTACTGGAAGGCTGTGATGAGGTCTCCCCAGGGCTTTCTCTTCTCCAAGTGACCAACCCCGGCTCCCTCAGCCTGTCCTTACAGGATTCAGTCTTAGGGTCTCAGCTGTACGTTCACATAAGAAGTCCCAACACATAAACCTCCCTAAGGTCAAGGGGAAGCTCTGAAGAAGTTTCACAAAGAAAGGCCAAGCTTTTGTTTTCTAAAGAAATCATCACAAGAGGTGCTACAAACATAACAACGAGGCCATCTCTGTCAACTACCGAATTTTGTCAACCAAACGACACCCGACTAGAAAAACTCCAGTTGGAAAGGCAGGCTTGGTGCGCTGCAGCAACATTCCCACTGCCAGCCCTCCATCAGGGCTGACCAGGAGGCGCACACGCACCTAAACCAACCCTTGAGGGAAGGCACCCCGCAGCACGGCACGGCGCTGGCCGCGGGCCCCCACACCGCAGCCGTCAGAACCGCACGGTGACGGAGGCCCAGCGCTCAGCCGCATCTGCTCTGCGATCGCCACGGACGGCTGCAAGCGGGACAAGCGACGGTGCAGGTGTCCCCTCGGAGAGCCGGACGCCGCGGGAGCGGCCCGGGCTCCTCCCGGGGCGGGGAGGTGTGCCGTACTGTCCCCCGGCAGGGCGTCCCCCCGCGCCCGGCGCGCTCACCAGAAGAGCAGGTTGGCGCAGACGAAGCCGCCCAGGCTGTGAAGGGGCCGCTCCCAGCTCAGCGCCGCCGCGATGCAGCAGCCCACCGCCAGACCCGTCTCCCCGAGCAGAGCCGCCGCCACCCCGGCCCCGCCCGACACCTCCGCCGGGGCCGCATCCTGGGGGCCCTGCGGCCGCTCCCGCCCGCCGCCGCCGCTCTCCCCGCCCGTCTCCGGCTGCCGCGGCCGCGCGGACGTCGCGCTCGCCATGGCTGGGTGGCGGCGGCCGGGCTGGGCTGGGCCGGGCCGCGCCGGACCGGGCGGGCGGGCGGGAGGCGGAGCAGAGCGGGACGGCCGTTCCCACCCCGTCCCCCACCCCGATCGGCGCCGGTGACGTCACCGCGGCAGGTGTCACGAGGGGCTGCGCGTGCGCGTGGCAGGTGCATGGGGAGGGCGGGGCTGAGGGCGGCGCCTGGCGGAGGGCGGCGGTGGCGGGTAACAGCCGGCCCAACGTACGGCCCCAGCCGCTGCCCTCGTTGTAGGGTCGTTTAGTTGGAGAAGACGAGTAAGATACCCAGCTCAACCATTAACCCATTCCCACCAGGTCCCTCAGTGTCACATCTTCATGTTTCTTGAACGCACCCGGGGCAGTGACTCCACCACCTCCCTGGGCAGCCCATTGCCGGGTCTCACCGCTCGCACTGAGAAGAAATTTTTCCTAATATCCTACTTGAACCTCCCCTGGCACAACTTGAGGCCATTCCATCGTGTTACACAGGACAAGAGGCCAACTTCAAACCCCGGAAAGCACACCCACTGAGGTACATCCCTTGAGCATCAATTGCTGAACAGGCAAAATGGGATTCAAAGGACGTGTCTGTCAGTGTAACTGACCTGGTAACTCATTAAATACTTGGCTCTTGCAGTGAAAACTAACAAATAGAGTAATTTGGGGTTGTAGATTAACATCTATTTCAAGCTTAATTGGGTACCCACCCTCTTTCACTTGACCACTGCAGCAAAAGGAGCTTCGATCACTTAGAGGTGGAAATACCTTTTATTTCTCCAAGGTAAAGAAAGACAAAAGATCATGGAGTTGGTTCAGCTGTGATTGGCTGCAGATCTCCAGATCTTCTGTGTGGTTTAAGCAGATGACCTTGGGAAGGAGTTCTGTTGCTTATGATTCCACATGCCTTTGAGTGTATGAAAGTGATTAGGTGTTGTTTGTGAAGGCCTGAGAGAGTGAAAGGAAAGAAGCAGGCTTTCCTTGTAACCCAACAACATGGATGGAAAAATAAGGCCTGGGGAGGAGCTTCGGCAAGGTTGGAGCAACAAATACTTTCTTGTTTTGCTTCAGCCCTTTGCTGATGGATGGAGCTTTGCCCTAAAAAGACTTCATCAAGACAGCGTGTCCTTGCAGTGCTGGCAAATAGGCAGCTGTCTTATTAGGTGTGCAGGATGCTGCTTAGCTGCTGAGCTCTCTGATGCTGCTCCAGCAACCCTCCTGCCCTCTAGGGTGCAGTGGATGCCTGCAGATTCTGATTGCCTCTTTTGGGGAGTGGGAGTAGAGGGAATTTTATGAGTATGTGGGAGTAAAAATAGGGACCTCTGACAAGGAGGAAAAGCAATTGTCCTTCTTTCAGGCCATTTTAGGATGATTTGTTGTGTGTGCCAAGCTGCTTGTTGTGGTTAATGCTGTCCATAATACTATCAAACCTTCCCCAGCTTAGCCAGTAGCAGCTATCTTTCCCTTGCCAGCATTCAGTTATTTTGGTATTGTGGGCTGACGTACTCAGGATCTAAGTCTAACTGACTCCAAACAGTCACGAGATAAGCACGGATAGAAGTCAGGTGTTCCTCACACAATATAAAATGAGCATGGGATAGTTAGCCACAGAAATCATCCTTGATTTAAATGATTTAGATTGGAGTTTAACCAATGTTAGATCTTAGTATGTATTGAATTTGTGAAATGCAGCTAGAGGTATTATAGTCCTGTAGCCCTAAGGATTACAGCCATGGCAGATATTAGGCAAATAACCCTTTCCAATATTCTGTGCTTTTTAAAAGGATTGGAATATGATTGAATGCCCCCGCACTTAGACTCCACATCACTGTCCCTTTGATTAAACCAGACACAAGGAGTTCAAGGATTCCCTGCTCCCAAGAAAACAAGGATGATGAAGGGTGGTTTCGGAGGGCAGGGCAGGCTATAGGTACACAAGTCTTCCATATCTTGATTAAACTTGTTTCTCTTCTGCACTACAGGCCTCTGCTTTCCTGACCTATACCATAAAGGGTATGAATGGAAATTAGTGAAAAAACCTTCCAGAACAGTTTCTGTTATTTAGCTAATGGAAAACATGCCTCATGTATTGATGGATGGCAGCTTTTCTTTTCCACTGTTGATAGTTAGTGGTGTGATTTATATGACTGAGCTTGGTCTGATTTATGTGACTGGACTTACTGAAAGCACTCTGGTATAAACACCAGTGTGAGAGAAAAGATGGCTCATTCATTTGTGAAGCACTGCATTTTAGATGTTAAATGTGGCAGTAAATATGCTCTCTGGCATTGATCTGTCTGTAGTTTGATGTTTTGACTGCTTGAGTTTGAAAGGATTGTGTGCTATCTGTGCAGCAAAAAACGAAGGAGTGGTACGCAGTGCACAGCTGCATACAGAATTAGAGTAGAGGGTGCAGTTCTGGTGTCAAGGACTGTGATGTAAATGATGGATGAAGCCTGAGGAGAAAGATTTCTAAATGGTTGCATGAGAGGAGCTTACAGTTATCAAAGCCTTCTAATGCTTCTGAAATATGTCTGAAAATTCTGATGTCAGCACGAAGTAACAGTGTTGATTTCAGGATTCCAGCTCAACATGATACGCAATAATCAAAAATACCTTCAGTGGAAAAGGCATAGCTTATATTTATAGTCAAACCAATAGCATTTTCTGAAAACAATGAAGTCTATCTCCTGAGTCTGTTTTTGTGCAGCGCAGTGAATTGTTGTGGATGCTGACCTACTGACCTTTAGACCTGATGGATTGAAAATGATCTTTATTTTTTTCTGGGAAAAATTATACACAGAGTAATTTTTCTTTGTAACTAAAGTGGTTAGTCATAAAGCACTGAGAATAAACTGAATCCAGAGAAGAGTGTGAATTCTTGCTGTCACAGTCGAATCCCATACTCAACGAATCTGATACCTTAAAAGCTCCGATGGCTATCTGTCTTTTTGACCGGCTCTCCATTGTATGAGGTGTCAGTATGTTGTCGAATCACACATCCGGAAAAATATATTGTGTGGAACTAAGGAGTGTTTGTGGTTGGTTTGGTGTCAGGGGCCAAAAGCTATTTCCAGCCTGAATTGCTGGCCCACTAGGTAATTACAAACGTTTGTTGCAACCAGTTATATTAGTGATTTTAAAACCAATGAAAATTAGGTTGAGGACAAAAGCAAGACACGTCTTTAATTAAAAAAGAACATTTACTAAAGAGTGAAAGTATGTTAAACACACAATCTGACAAAGCTTAGAAGATTGAGGTTCTTGTTCGCCCCTCAAGATCTATGACAAATCAGAATCTAGATGATCTTAAAGGTCCCTTCCAACCCAAATCCTTCTATGATTCTATGAACCTTCTGTCTTCAAGAGTGAACAAACCCAGCTCTCTTAGGCTCTCCTTCTAGGGAGCCTTTGGCATCCTTCCAGTATATCACCAAGTGCCTAATATTGGGCAGCCCAAAACTGGACATAGTATTCCTTATGTGATCTCATGAATGGTGGAAGGAGAGGAAGAATCACATCCCTTGTCCTATCAATGACCTATAGTTATTGTATGCTTACTGACTCTGTATCCAGTTGTCGCCATTTCCTAACTTGTCTGTTTTGAGGCTAAGGATTCATGTTGTAATCATTCTTCAGATGATAGTGCTTTTGTGGCAGTGATCATCTTTGTTGCCCTTCCCTGAAAACTTCCAGTTCTAAGATATCTTTCTTCTTCAGTTCTAGTCACATCAGCACTTCAATTGAAATGGGAGGCGATCACAGATTTAGGTAGTTTCATGTGGCTACATGCTTCCTTAAGAGCCCTCGGTGATGGATTTAGCCAAAAGCCTTCTGGAAATCCAGCTAAAATATATGTCCCTCATCAACAGGTGTCCAGTACTTATATTGTTTCTTTTAATCCTTCCTAATTAACATTAAAAGCCTTTTGTTCCCTGGATCACCTTCACTCTGTGAAGACTGGTGTCAAATGTGTTATATGTGCGGTGCATCTTTCTTTAGTCTTGCTTCTGCTGGAAGCTTCCTGGATGCATTTGTGGTCTTTCTCACTGTTCACTAACCTCCGGTAGCTGTTATAGTTACGATTAAAATGTAGAGCAACTTCACAATTAATAACTGCCAACTTTTGATGTCCACCTTCTGAGCTTTTCAGCATCTAAAAGGCCTCTCTATTGTACATTTCTTCTTTTATTTAAATGGAGCATACTATTATCTTCAAACAGCAGGAATGTATTAATTGTTTTCCTACATTACTGCATCCTGCAGTTAGGTTGGTGTTGTATCTACTAAAGTATTTTATGTACGTGTGTATGTATCTGTTACAACAGCAGGCGCTCAATGCCCTATTCCACACTCATCCCCTGCCACGTGCTTCTTGAACACAGGATTCAGCTTAATATTCCAGGTCTTGGTCTTCAGTACAGATCTATTTCAGTTGTTGTAACTGATAGTAGCTGAAGGAAATGCAGGAAAATTCAGAAGCACAATCGGCAGTTTCTATGAGGAATGTCAGTCGCCTCCCAGAAACGCTTTTAGAGGCTGCCCTCTGCTGTTTCTTTCAGCCACCAGCTTTGCATCTGGCTTCTTTGTTCTATAGGTATTGTTACGTGTCGAATGCGCTATGGTATATCTTGTCTGAAGTTATATTTTTCAAGAACATTAGTCATTAAGGCCTTGTTTTATACCATATGAAGACTGTATGCTGCTTAGTGTCTATTTTTACTTCTGTCATGCTAATAAATTTTCTTATCCTTCTTTATCCAGATCTAGTACTAGACCAAGCTGCAGAGGCTTCTCTCTGTGAAGAGCTTCCCCCTGGCATTCAATCTCTACCTTCCCTCCTTGAGCTTAAAGCCATTCCCTATTGTCCTATCACTGCCTTTCCTTGTAAAAAGTTGATTCTTCTCCTGCTTATAATCCCCTTTTAAATACTGGTAAGGCTGCAATGAGGTCTCCTTGCAGCCTTCTCTTCTCCTGGCTGAAATAGCCCAGCTCCCTCAGCCTGTCTTCATAGGGGAGGTGCTCCAGCCCTCTGATTGTCTTTGTGGCCCTCCCCTGGACCCTCTCCAACAGCTCCACACCTTTCCCATGTTGGGGGCTTCAGACCTGGACACGGTACTCCAGATGGGTTTCCTCCTCATTAGGTTCATGTGGACTCACCTTTAGAATTTGTCAAGGTGCCTCTGGATGGCATTCCTTCCTTCTAACTTCAGTATCCCAGTTGTCCCGCTGAGGGGAAGATTGCATTGCTTCCTTTTATCTTCCTGACCTGCTCTTTGTCTTCTCTATTGGATAGAAGTCCTTGCAGATTGAAGTCTTTACTGACCTCATAATGTGTGTTTGCACGGTGCCAAGCATAATAAACCATAATAAACCGGGTGCAATCTCAAACAGATTTCCCAGGTACTTTCCCAATATAAATAATGAAAGGCAGAAAAACTTGTAATTTACAAATCAAAGCCATGGGTGATTTCTAAAACAAATCTTAAGAAAAGTCTGTGCTTGCAAAAGCTTGTATGTGACCTTAAAATGAAACGATTGGCTGTCTGAGGTTATGAGATGGCTTAGAGTACATGGAATTATGCTGGGTTGTGGTAGACAATATTAGTTGGTAGGATGAAATGAAAACTTAGTACTTTTAACACCGTGTGTGCAGATGTACGTTTATGGGAAAAAAAATAATATGCATAGTAAGTGAAATTGGAGTCTCCCAGTTCAGACTTCTCAAACTTTTCTAACAATGAAATGTTTGTCTGTTGGGCAGCTTGAATTCATTGGACCCATTGGCTCTTTAAGCTAAAAAACAAGGTAGCACAAGACAAAAAGAAAATAAGAAGAAAAAATTGGCAAAATCGTGTGAGTGTTGATGCTGTTTCTTAGCCAGAGCTGTTAGACCTCAGTAGTTTTTTCCTTCTCCACTAGGTTATGCTGCTTGTCAATGCCAACGAACTCCCAGCTGTAACAGCGGAATCCAGCTACAAAGTAAGGGATGTATGTATGCTTATTGGGCACTTTTAGTTTTTTCTTCTGTCAGGATGCTCTATTAGCCCTGCAAGAAATGCTCCTTTCCACACGGTTAATATGTGTGACGGTAATAGTAAATGTGCCTTTCTCAAATGCAGTATTCTTTTCTGCTTTTACAGAGTTGAGCTAGCATGACAATGCACATTCCCATATTCTGAGTTGTTGATGTGGCATTAAACCATTACTTGGATAATCCAATTGGATCAACGAAAAAACTTTGATGTAACTGTGTAGGATCTGAGACAAAGGATTTTCTGGAAGAAAATGTATGTTCACAGGCTACGCTTAAAACCTGCTAAGAAACCACTTAAAACAGATGCGTTTAGTCTAGAAATCGCACTGTACAGCCACCTCATGAAATGATTATGCAGCAATTTACAGGTGTTGTTCAACTCCAAAAGGTCTTGAGTCCTTGTCTGTTTAATTATGATGTAGAAGTTTAATAACATCAGTTGATTTTCATCGATCTAATTCTGGGCCAAATTACAGTAATCCCTTATATAGATTTGCTGTTTGAATGTATATGAGAGATGGTCAGTAATGACTTTATACACTGAATGTATAAGTAACCAGAACTGTACTGCCCACTGCTGTCAGGCAGAGTGCTGCCAAGCCTGTTCGGCTAAGGCTGCATGAGGGCTGGGGACTGTCAGTGTGCTCTGGGGAATGACAGAAGCAACAGGTAATTTCACTTGAGAATAGATGGTTGGAGGCCCAGAAAAGTGCTTGGCATTCACTGTGGCTTTCTGTGGAGAAGACTGGATGATCTCATGGATGGAGTAAGAGAAATGAGATGTGAAAAACAATGAAAAAAATCTCACTTGTGAATTAATATCAAGAATTTATGGAGTAAGTTGAAGTCTTGTCAGTTGACTGCATTTTGTCCCCCCTTTCATCTTTATGTATCTAAAATTCCAATGAAGAACGAAAGGCACCTCACTATCAAAAAGACAAGGTTAAAGTAATTGCAGTAGATAAGAAGAATATGGTTGTTACACAGAAACAGTAAAGGGTTTAGACACTGCATAGTTCTATCTCTTATTAGATAACTTGTATTATAACAGATGGTGCAAAATGCTATATGGCTGATGAAGGGGAATGAAGCACGTGCTTTTGAGAGAAGTTGATTTAAGGAAAATTTCAGCTTGAGTAGTCTTGCAAATGAAGGCTGGAAGATGATGTGACTATTAAGTATTATTTTGTATTGGGAGGGAGGAGTGGGTTTATTTTCTTGATATCCCCTTTCTTCAAACCCACTAATACTTAACGTATTTTTCATTTCATGGCTGCCCAAACAGAGGGATGAATGAAGTTGTTGGTATGTCTGAGAAACAGCCCGAGTAGCTATTGCTTGTCCTAATCAAACGTCTGTTGGACAGCAGCAGTGAAGAGAAGACTCCACCGTCCCGTTCTGATCAACTACAGTTGGAACCACGCTAGTGGCCAATTGCATTGGATTGCTGTTGACCACTTCTGCTTGGTTCCCATGGCTGCCATAGTATTTGTAGTTTCAATGTGTTGCAATGTATTGTAGGGGGTATTCTAAGTGGATTCCTTCAAGATAAAAGTTTTTTAGGTATTTGCTTGCAATGTGAATTTAACTGGAATTAATAACTCTGTAATTTAAAAGCAACAAGGACAGATGTAGCATACTGTTGACACACTCCAAATGCCTGTCTCTGCAACCTCACCCACCTCACAGCCATAGCGTGCCAGCTCGTTTGTAACTGCAGACAATGAAATGCAGTGGGTTTCTAGGTTTGAACAATGTACAGAATTACTTATATTCAGTATTTGCTTGGTATTCTTCCATACTTAATTGTCAGAGCTATAAATGGTGTTCTGGAGCGCATGTCCTGTGAGAACTAGAGGTTGTCTGCATCCAAGAAATTCCCACTGCTGTGCGTGAGTTGCTGTAGGGTCATTTTGCTACTTGGTAGCATGTCTGTTAAGTGTTTGTACTGGCACAAACCTGCATGTACCTGTTGTTAAGAGCCGTATGTCTCAGAAATGCGGGGCTTGGCACCTAGGTTTCTGATGCAACACTTCTTGGGTGTAGCAATTTCCTGTGTGTAACTTGTGTAATTAAGATTATTAAGAATTCTGGCACCCTTACAAATGGAATGTATTTGTATTAGGAGGGAAAGTGCTTCTTAGACTGAAGCCTGAGGACATGAGTAGGATTGAGGCACAGCCAGCTTCAAGGCGTTGGGATACTGGTGTGCTAATAGGCTGATGCACGACTGCATTTCCTTTTCAGCTGCCACTTCATCCTGCCATTTACCATTTACCTTTGTGGATGCTGAGGCTTGACTGAACGGCTTCTGGTGTGTCCCCCTCACCCCCTCTTTTCTTATATAAACAAACAAACATAAAAACATCCATTAATAATTGTTGTGGCAGGAACTTATCTGAGCATGTTCATAAACAGCACTTAGACAAAACTAAACCCTCTTGCTGTGTTGGCTGAAATCTATATTTTCTGTTACTCCAAGGCTGCCTTGCTAAGAGCAGCAAGCCCTGTAGCCTCCACATGTTATATGCCCATACTGTAGGTTGCTAATAAAAACCAACTAGCTTACACTGTAGCCATGCAAATAGCAAAAGCTTTACTTGCATATTGCCTGTGGAGTGGGACTGCTCCACAGTCCTTTTTGTTGTTTTTCTGTAACTGACATGTATCTTGATCAAGGAGGTCATTTTGAGCAGATGGGAACTCCTCAGCAGAGCACAGATGTGTATCTTTGCAAGAAAAGTATGTATGCAGTCACACTGTGTCCTTGGCTTGGCAAAGCTAAGGGTCTGCTGCAAATCCAATGCAGTATAGAGCAGAAACAAAAGACAATACATACATTTTCTTTATTGCTGGACTTGTTTGTTTTTGAGTAAGTAGGCATAATTCCTTAAAGGCTGAGTTTTTTTTTTAATAACAGTACATTTTTTCAGGTTTCTTTCTTTCTTTTTTTTTTTTTTTTTCTTTTCTCTGAATTTTCTCTGAATTAAAAGATACCTTTGATCAAAGTTTTGCCTTATATTACAGTATTTCTGTACAAAAATAGAAGTCCAAAATCAGCGTACTATTAGCTGATATTCCCCAATGTATTTACAGGGTACTTGTCAAGAACCTTCACTAGGCAACCAGGTAGAACAGAGAACTCTATATTAAAGCAGTTGTGTTGCACAACATTCCATTCTCTACTCAACTCTGAATGGCTCTGACATTTGAGAGTCCAGCCACAATTATAAGAGAGCGGCGCCTTTAAAAGAAACTATTAAAAACTTAAGCTGACATTATGGAGTACTGGAACTGATAACTGTATTTCTGTATTAGGGTAGTCTATAAATATTCTCAGCTACATCTCTATAATACAGCAGATACAGAGTGCAGACTTCTGCTACTTATATGGTAATGCATATTTGCAATAGTAAAATCAATGTAAGAAAATTTTGGAATTTACCTGTTAATAAAACTGCTTATAAAGTAACCATACAATTGTAACAACTATAATTCTGAACTATTAAAATGTACAGAAAGACTGTTTACACCATTGCACATACTTATTCCCTTTACTCTGAAGGACTTAGGAAATACAGAATAAAATTAGTCATATTTACCGACAGCTCAAATAGGCATGTGCAATGTGCACATCAGTGGAGGCAAGGGGAAACAAAATGTTGGCATCGCTCAGGAAGGCTGCCAGCAGCTCTCCAAAAAAATAGACCTTGCTCTTCTTCCCTCCCTCTACCCACATATATGCAGACCAGTAAGTTAGTGCAGAATGGATGAATACAACTTTGTTTTCAGTGTTCTGGAAGGGCAAAAAAATTCCCCTTGGTTTTTTTATCAGCAATTTTAGGTCAATTAAAAGGCAGGTTTAATGTCATAAGGCACTTATTACTGCTTGTGTTGCAGTGGATCAAGTCTTAAGGCATCCGTTACACCAACTGAAGGTAATACTGTGTTGGAAAGCTTTCAACGGGTCAGCAGTTCCAGCATGTGGAACTGACAGTGACTATTTCAGCTGATTTTTCCCTCCTCGCCCTGTGGTCTTTCTAAAAAGAAGGCTGGAAGGTATTTTCCTTGGAAATTCTAGTACTTGGTTAGCTTCTCAACAGACGTGATGAGTATTGCCAGGTCATCTTGAGGCCAAGCATCAATATGTTCTGTTCAGAGCACAGCAGAACTGGTTTTGTTTTCACCTGGAGCTGCCCTGACTTCCATGGCTACTCACTGATCGAGAGGTGCTGTAGCGTTTTTTCACAATCATACTGATGTAAGCTTTCATCAGCTTTGCAATGTCAACCACCTGCCAAAAGAATAGAAAGAACATCGAGTCCTGAGTGAGGCAACCCTACACCAACAATATAAAACAGTTGAGCTTTCAACAAAAGTCTTTTGCCGTTACATAGAAACGCTCAGTATTTCTATCCATCTCACTGTGTCTTCCTTTTAGCTTTACAGGGATCTCTAAAAAACCTGGTAATGTTTGCAGCACATTCTTTAATTACAAAGTAGTCTGGTTATCAGAATAGGAAGACTAGAGCAGTAGAGGAAAATGCCGTCTTGATCTTACCTCACTAGTCTCAAAAAGCAACTCTCTCTCATCCACCACGATCTTGTAGGTGTTGGCAAGCGGTGCACCGAAGGACAAGATATGCTCATACTGAAACACTTCCAAAGGCCTTCCTTCCCCACGTTTGTAGACAGAAACTGCATCAGCGCTGACTCCGAGCCACAACTCTTGAGGGAATCCCCCTTCTTTGCACTAGAGGAAAGAATGTAAATTAAAAGTGAAGGTAACAGAGGGAGCCATTCCGCACTTACTGCTCTAGTTCTTGTCTGTAGATGTTTTGGAAAAAAAAAACACGGTCTGTTGCTAGTCCATCTTTGAATGCAGTGTTCTACGCTTCTCCTAAGCTTGCACTTAACCTATACAGCCTCTGTCCCATAAAATACTCACCTGTTTTATGGTAAGTAGTGGATTTAAATGGCTACAATGCATGCTAATTGGAGTATACTTTTAATACATAACATTTGATTATATCAGCTGTCTGAGCATTGTGATACGGTCTTTGTGTTTTCAAAACTGTAATGAAATCACAAACCATATAGTATAAGCTGTATTTTGAGAGTTCCGAAGGTTTTACTCACCTCTACATCAAACAGTGTTGACCCATAGCCAGGCCATTCCTTAATCAATGCCATATACTTTGCCATAGCCTGCTCCTGGTTCATCTTCTGCAGCTTTTTCCATTTGTCAATAATACTAGTCCTGGAAGCCGAGATTTCCTCTTTGACCCACATGTCTAACATCTGATCCTCTTCAACCTTCTGTTTGCTGATGGAGCCACTGCGAAAACTCCTCCGCAGCGTTCCTTCAAGAAAGCTGGCTCGTTTCTTCTCAGCCTTCTCTGTTGCAGTGAATGTTTTGGTAGACTGTGTAATCCGAGACTTCAACTTCTGCAAGGGATAGACTTCCTCCAGGTCTGGTACGGTGGTATGCAGAGTGTAATCTCCCTGAAGGTACTGGAGACGCAAAGCTGCAAGGACCTGGAGGGTTTCTTCAGGAGCAGGATAGTGTCCTCTAATCACTGCTTCGTGAGCCTGATGAGGGGAACAGAGATAGCTTTTCATGCACAAAGTCTCTAAAAAGACTGAGAGAGAAACAGGATGTAGACTTTGTGCAAAGCAAACCCTGGATCTGAAATGAATAATCCATCACATCAATTGGGTGTGGTAAATTCTCATGCCAAATTTGTTCAGCTGGGTTTACCAGAAGAACTGCAAGGCAATTGATGATCTTGCTCAAGGGGAATTTGCAGTTACTATCACATCTCTTTGAGAACCCAATTGTGTAAGAACAGCTGGATTACTAAAAAGGAGAAGAATATGTAAATGGGAGAAAATCAGGATCAAAACGTTTATCTGGGATGTCATCTACGTACCTAAACGTTAGGAAGAAATGGGTATCTAGTTTTACTTACCTGCATTTAATAATCTGACTGTGAAACTGATGTTTCCAGCCAAATGAGCAAAGCCCTACCACAACTTTGTAATAAACATGACTGAGGGAAAACAGTACATCTTTAAATTAATAATAAAATTAATAAAAGATGTATGTTATTGCAGTCTGTAGCATAAGGACTGTGATTGACAGGATGGCCTGGGTTGGAAGGGACCCTCAAGGATCATGAATCTCCGATCCCCCTTCCACAGGCAGGGCCACCAACCTCCACATGTAATACTAGACCAGGCTGCCCAGGGCCTCATCCAACCTGGCCTTGAACACCTTCAGGCATGGAGCATCCACAGCCTCTCTGGGCAGCCTGTTCCAGCACCTGACCACTCCCATAGTAAAGAACTTCCCCCTGATATCCAACCTAAATCTTCCCTCCTTGAATTCCCTCTGTGATTCTGAACCAAGAATCAAATCCTGGATCTTTGCACAACCAATTTAATCTTTTGGAAATTCAAGGCGGATCAGTTATGTCACCATAAGCTGACGCTGCTTGAGAAGCACACTGAGTTAAACAAAACGCTCAGTCAGAACATCCTCTGTGGTGACTCCATCTCCTGCTTCTTCCTTCTCTTAAAAGTACCTCAAAATAGAACCTATCTCCTTACCTGCTCAAACATGAAGGCAAATTCAACGCTATCTTTTGGGACATTTTCTGTGTCCAGGAAGCAGTAGAGTTTGAAGTAGAATTTCCAGTGCATCTCCCCAGCTTCAGCAGTGGCAGCAAGCCTACGCATGCGTGTGGAAAAGGAAAGAGAGATCAGATCTTTGTAGTCAAACTCCTTTCTAAACTGACACCTGAACAATCTAAGCACTAGCTGAATTTTACTTTCTCACACCTGGTATCAATCTGGTATTGTTGACAACAGTATACTTTTCATTAGTATACCTCACTCTTGGGATCCAGAGATCTATTTATCTATATATATTTGGAGACTAAGGAATCCCCTATTAAGGAATTACAAACGTTGATTCAGTTCTCAGTCAACTGCCTCTAACACAAATTCTTTTAACTATCTTTTATTTATGACTCAGCCAACTGTTGATAAAAGCAACATTCTTAAGTTCTGTTAAAAATGTGATTGCTCATTAGCCAATCCTTTTCCCCCCCCATTACTGTATAGGTAAAGGAAGCTGACTGCCATGCGTATAGCGTAAGGGATGACAAACAGGAATGTAGGCATGTACCACATTTTCTTACTGCAACACTATAGTAGTTTAAATTTCATTGGTAAGAAAAATGTTATGATCCATCCTGTGGTGACTTCCATTTGAAGTCATGCACTGGTACTCAGAAAGGCAATGACTGCCTGGAGTTCAGTTCCCCCGAAACTGAGACAGCTGCAATTTTAGTAATGGTAGAAAATTTTGTGGTATTGGAAAGGAAAATGTGGAAATAATAAGGAGAACCATTACTCTACTGGTGTCAAGATTGAGGAAAATCAAACTCAAGTAAATCAGCAGCTCATTAATCTGTTAAAAACACAAAACAAAACAGAAATAAAGATGCTTTTGTTCCACAAATAGGCATGTGTATAATTCAGCTGTGTCATCACAAACAAGCAAGGAAAGAGAGAATTCAGCATTACTGTCACTGTAAATGTATTAACTGCAACTTATTAAAACAGCAGGAGAAAAGGAAGCACACTCACTTTTCAAACTTCGCCAAGACGTCAGCCACAATGGTTCTGCTTTCAATTGCTTTATCAGTAGTTCCATTGTATTCAAACAAAGCAAACATATTTCTGCTGTCCTCCATGGCCAAACCGCGAATTAACTTTTCAACCACCTAATGAAAAACAGCAAAGAAAGGTGGTACCGCAGAGGCAAGACAAACTAATAGGAGAAAATTCAGAGTTCAGTTTTCCATTAAGCTAAAAATGCTCCTCAGATATCCTCATTATCACGATTACTAATCACCAAATTCCAATTCAACTTTTATCCTAAGTAAGGATGATTATCTTAGAACCTGTATGTGCTATCACCTGGCCAGATATAACCACTGTATTTCAACAGTTCAGATACAGTGGTCCACCTTCAGCAAGCAACGCGGCTCTCAAACACAACTGGTTGTATGCCACGGCTGTTCTGTCACCTCTTCTCACCTCTCCAGCTGTAGTGTGCGAGTTGATTGTAATCTTACAGGAGCCACCACCATGGCAATAAACTGTAGATGTCATTTCCTGTCTGCTGATCAGAGCTTCTATCTCATCCCGTGACGGCACAAACTCTCTGCATTTGGTTTTCTTCAGAGACTCGTAAGTAAAAAGTGCATATTTCTCCATTTCAGTTCCTGGAAACTGGTCGCGAATCCTGCAAGACAAAGAATGCTGTGAGCTGCCAGTCTGTGACACAGAAAACTTAATTACCCGAGAATTGTTGAAACTGACAAAATACCCCTGTATTCTGTATGCTGTTTAATTGACACAGTCAAAGGTTCATCTCACTGTCAAGCAAAGTGTTCTAATGTGGTTTACACTGTGGGAAAACAGACATGGTCATTTGGTTCTACAAACCTAATGCAAAGCAAAAACTCAGCAGCCTTTGTATCAGTAACTGCAGAAACATTGTAAAGGCTCAGATCTGACAGCAAGATCATTACTATGATCAGACTGTTGTAATCAACGCCCCTTTTGTCAGTAATATGTATGTAAAGTGATCGACATATTCCAGTGATCTTACTTTGTTTGAAAGATATGTTTAGAACTGAAGGCTTTTACAGGTATTTATAAAATAATTACATTTAGCAAAGTGATTTACAGAGTCCATGCTCTAGCACAAATACACACATGACTTGAGATCACTGCTGATAAACTGCCTGCAGTTGAAAGCTCCTCACCTTTTGAGATGGAACTTGAGATATTTGAGGATGCTGCGACTTGGCAGAAATGTGCAACTCATGCAGGTGAGTATTTGCCAGCTATACAGGTTCCCCATGCTCCCAGGGTTAGGCACTTTATTGGTCTGCTTGATGAGCTGACAGTAGAGCTCATCTCGAAGAGGTCGTAAATCATGTCCTGTTTGGAGAATACCCTGAATTATAGGGATGGGATCAGACATAGACTCCAGCTGCTGTAAAGAGTTAAATATCTTGATTGCTTCATCTTGCAAAGTTGTGTATCCTTTGTCTTTCAGCACTACAAACAAAAAATGGGGAGAACAGTGTTTAGACTGAGAAATGAAAGAGCACTCAAAATCAGCATGAGAATTGTTCAGTGATATTCCACGGCCCTTATTATGCAGGATGTTTTCCATTTCAAATGCATGGTGCCAACTCATTCTATGAGCTGTTCTGCTACTGAGATTTGTTTTGAATTGCATGAACTACCATTTTGAAACTTCTGACAGTTTAGCTTAAAATATAAATCTTGCTTCATCAGACTGTTGTTTCTTTATGGAGAAACTTCCCTCCAGAGCAATCCACACTGCTCAGAGTGCACTGCTTTGTCACTGTCACTAGGAAGTTATAAGCTAATCAGATTGTAAGTGAGGTAAAGCATAAGGAAAGTGACAAAGATACACAACACCATTTTTGTCTACTGCAATAGAAGTTGAATTAAATCCAAACATTACTAATAAAACAAGATCTCTGCTGTGAAACTGCAACTTTCTTTTCAAGTGCTGGATAAGAAGATGACCGGTTCTTGTACTGCAGATTATTCAGCACGGGCTCACAACTTTCACAACATACTTAAAAGCAACATGCAGTACTTGGGTTTAAGGAGTGGAAGAGATCACTCTGATCTCTCTCTGAATCAATTAGGCCTACTGGACATCAAAGCACAGAACTGTACAGACATCTTACAAGTATTAAGCTTCTAACCAGCCACTATATTGTTACGGAAAGTAAATAGAATTCAGCTGTAAGTCAAGGCACCAACTGAGCATCAGTCTATCTGTGGAACTCCATTTACAATATGGAAGACTTTGGAAAGACTTCTACCTCAAAGGAAGCTTGCCTACTCAGTCCATGGGGAATAGAGAGCAACTGTGCTGCGCTTGTGCATTGGACTAGCAGCTAGAATGACAAGAGCAGAACAGTGCCTTGCCACTGGACTCGAGGAAGAAGGGAAAGAGAAGGGACAAGCTTCTAAGGTTTTAACCCTCCTTGTCATTTGAGCAGCAAGATATCATTTGAGTTATCAGGAAGTACCTTAGCTTTTAATCAGCTGTCAACCTCCCACCCACCTCCCAGAGATGAACCTTCTGATCTGAGTCAGACCTTGCTTAATACACAATTGCAACATAAGTAAACACACTCAAGGACATTAAATTCATAATTATCAATAGCTGTGAACAACTCATTTAAAACAGACTTCTAAGTTAGTGACTGAACAAGGGATATTTAAAGACATGGTTACACCTGTTTCAGGAGTAAACAAACCATTGCTTTTTCAAATCATTTCCACTCACATCTTTTGTCACATAAGTAACACTTCCCACCACAACTGATGAACCTCACACTTGTTCTGAATTGGAAGCTGTGCAATTCCCTTCACAGGGTGTGAAACAGTGAAGATTTGAGAGGGATTTGAGGAGACTGAATGAACTGGGCTTAGTTCCTTATTTCAGTGCCAGGCTTTCAAACTGTCTTCTCAGTTGCAAAGGTGAAGGTAACAAATCAGCATTAGGGCAGCAACAGCAATCCTCCTTTTTGTAACACCCCTCTAGAAGCACCACAAGCCCATGGTTCTGTGCTAGATAAACTGCTGTTCTCTACCTTCTGTAAGAGAACATGGAAACCTTTTTTTCATTGGAAAATATATTTTGCCTACCATTACTGTAATATAGTCACAGACTTGAAAATTCATGTCCTACAGTTCATCTTTCATAAGGAAAAGTATGACTGAAAAACTTACAGTTTAGATTGATGTCCCCATATGGCAGTGGCAGTAATGGCGAGTGCAGTGGATGATGAGTATAACGGAGAATGGGGTTTCTCTTATAGATCTGCTCAACCACGTCAGCGTTCAGGCAGTTCTCCTATTGGGGTAAGAAAAGAAGGCGTTTGGGTCCAGCATTAACAGTGATGCAGCGCTTTGTGCCTTTAGGCTCTCTGTGAAAAGATTAGTTATCTGTGTAATCAGTGTTTGCTGGTAGTAATTCAGCTGTGGCTGCTGCAGCACTCTGTAGGCTATGGATGCCCACTGTCTCCTAACCTCAGTACTTGCAAAAGCTTACTTTATCTATGCAATTAAAAACTAACCACAGTAGAAGCTGCAGGAGAGAAAATTAAGCTTCATGGAGTTTCTGGAAGTGCGTTTTCATTTTATAGTTGTCTTACTCCAGTATCTCATGACTGAAGTTATATCAAGATTTCAGTCATCACTTTTTATTTACAGTTATTTTATACAGCAAAACTGATTGGCCTTTTCAATTGTAATCTACAAGAACTATCATAAACCAGGCAGTCCAGAAAAACAGCCGTTTTTCTGATGCACCCATTCTGACATCTAAATACTGTTCCTTCTTAGCCCAGGTCTGACAAATGTGTAACCATCATCTTCTGTCAGCCCTGAACTTCCACATATTTCCACTGCTCTGAAGAACAGCCTTCACAGACATGATATTTAGACCTAATAGCTCTTCTCTACAGGGGAGGCTCTCACTAAGGGAAAAGGTTAGCACTTCTCCCCCTTGCCTTATTTTTTGGTTTTGTTTTCTCTTTTGAAAACCACCTTCCCCTCTCCTCAAAGCAGAAACTTCGAGAAGGCCTCCTCTGGCTAACATGTAATGTTCCCAACATGAAGCATTAAGCATTAACTGAATATGCTTCCTACAATGCACAGACATGCTCAGCCCATGCTACCATATAGCAAGAAGTGAAACACGAGGGAGAAACTACAATCCCAGGAGCTGTCTAGTCCACATCTTGGTGTGCGTCTTGCAGTGGACACAGCTGAACAAGTCTGCTAACCCATGAACCCACACACTGCATCCTACTGCCTGGTACAGCAACGCCTGGTAAGCTACGCAAACCAGTACAGCCTCTTACTGTTCTCATGCAAAAAAACAAACAAACCCAAAACAACTCTTTTCCTGTCCAAGTTGCACTTCATACTTTGTTATTACACTGTTTACATAGAAATTCCTTCAGCAGGTAAATGAATATTGCTGGTTCCACAACTACAATCCATGTCACTGCATGACTGAAATTTGTATTTTCTCCTTTATTACAACACCTTGAAAGGCAATAAGAAAAAAAGAAAACGAGACGTATTTTCCCCACCCCCACCCGTTCATGCCTACCTTAATATCCTGAATTAGTTGCTGAGTCGGGGTATCAATCGGTGCTTTTGTGTCTATCACGTTCTGGATGGCACTTGACCAGCGGGTCGCTTCATTAAGTAATTTGGTATAGAGGCGGTAGCAATGTTTGCGTCCATATACAGTTACATTCCAATTGCCTAGGACAACAATACAAATAATTAATCAAAACTACCACAACTTCTACCTGAAAACAGGTGTAGTCCCATCGGACACAGAGTGCTGGATTGTGTTGGCAGCTTTTCAGAGACAAAGAACTTGTAAGTAAGTCATTAATTTCACACAAATGAAGTGGCAACTATGACAAGAAGAGCATTTCAAAACCAGTTGCCTTTCTGTATCATTGTATAGGCTTTTTTTTTTTTTTTAATTATTATTATTATTATTTTTATGAAGCAGATTCAATTAAAGAAAATCCATTTCGTCTTTCACTAGCAAAATCCTCTTTGAAGTGTCGGTGACCCCAGTGAAATTACATAGGGCTGTCAGCAGTCCCTTCTCATTTGCCATGTCTGAGCTGAAAACCAGTTCTGAAAATGCACTGGAAGCTGACTTGGGTGTAGCACGTAGGTTAGCACATCCTTTCACTTGCTCCAACAGTGTTCCTCAGCATACAGCACAACGTATGAGGAGAGTGCTCCCCATTTGTCTTTCTCCAAGTATTTGATGTGTGAGTGTAAGAGTTCAAGCTAACATAGCAACAGTGCTTGTCTGTGATAACCTGAATGTTGGTGAGCACAACTTTTACTGCTGTGTACATTATAACTTTGGTCTTTTGCCCATTAAGTCCTTGTAAAATCCCTCAGTGACTCAGGAACTTGATTATTCAAGCTGCAACTCTAATAATCCACTGAAAATGTTCTTGGACAGGGTTTGTTGCATTACAAGTAGGTAGGACAGAATGTAACAAAGCACATTTGAACCAGAGCATACAATTACCCGTCTCTTTGAAGATTTTTTCATCAGGTGGGACCACTGAACAGAGGCTGTTTAGGACCAGCGTACCCAATTTCAAAGCATTTTTTTCAGAGCTCTTGTAGTAGTCCAAAGAATTGTGTGTCAAAACAAACCAGCGCTTCTTCAGTTTTAACGAAGACATCTTTGGGTTGTTTTTTACTTCCTTGTGCAGCCATCCTATGAAAAACACAATTAAAAGGAAAACAAAGTCGGATAAAATCAAGTTGCTGAAAGTTAGCTGCATACTTTTAACCATGAAGCATGACGTGAACTGTTTAGCTAGTATATTAAACAACTTCGAGTAGGATTATCGGACAGTTGCATGATGAAAATACTGTATTATATCCACACGAAAACGTTTCAGCTCTGGCGTACAGATTGAATAATTCTTTTGTCGACTCACAAAACTGATTTTGTTCTCATTACAGTGATTTCTTACTTGGCTCATCAAGATAACTTCAGCTGCATTAATTTGTGAGTATAGTCCCCTGTGCAAAGATGAGGCTCCAGTGCTACCATGCTGTGCTGGCATACTACAAAGACCGTACAGGGTGAACAATCTCCTTTTTGGTTAATGGCCTTTGTGGACTTCATTCAACTTGGTTCTTACCCCTCACAATGAATTCTTGTCCTTCCACTCTCGTGTCCCCCTTTGACCTCTGCAGCAGAGTTATCCAGTGATGCATCTCTTCAGGTGTGTCAGCATTACAGTGAAGAACACGATTAGCAGTGATGATCACAAAGGAGTTGGGTCTATGAAAATAAACAAAGATCGGTAAACCATTACAGTCAATGTACTGTTTAACCCACTTGATGTCAGCATAAACACCACTTATTCTGTACAGATAAACACTGTCCATCTCTGTAACATTTATTTCAACACCACCATGGCTAAAAATATCATGCATTTAAAAAGACACAATTACTTCAGATTCAAACCAAAGTGCCAAGGCTCTGCATGGCAGAAGAGTTTAAATTAAACTGCAACTTGTCATATCTTAGAACCATTGTGAGAAAACCCCCAGTCTTTAATCAGCTTTTAATCATAATCAGAACTTTATTTCAGGGTCAGATTTATTTAGAGTATCTGCTTCAGTAGTTCCATTAGCCAAAACCAACTGCAGTTTATAAAGCTCTACAGTGAAACAGCATGTGAACACGGACTCCTTTATTTTTAATGCAGTGCAACCCAATTTGCAGACAGTACAATCTATTTTTAATGAGAGTTTGGCTTTTATTCAATCCTACACGGGATTCGGTGAAGCATGAAGAACTAGCCCGAGCAAAGTGTGCTGATGGCTCTCTGGATTAGAGGGGCAGGTTTTTCAGCCTACAAACACTTGCTTTAACCCTTTACCATCAATTCTTTTCATCATAGAATCGCTGAGTTTGGAAGAGACCTTCGAAGGTCACTTGGTCCAACTCCTCTGCTCAGGCAGGGACACCCAGAGCAGGTTGCCCAGAACCACATCCATCAACTTCCTAAGAGCTGTATCATATGTAGAAAATGGAAATGATGCAGCCTGGGCTGCCCTGTGCACAAGAAAGGCATAGATCTTCATTTTATTGTCCTGGTGAGAAGGTAACTAGGCAGAATTTAGAGTCAATTAGAACTGTTTGTGGGATTGGTTCACATAAGTATGATGGCGTTGTCCAAAACCAGTGTGTGCTTTTTAAAGGCCAGGTGGAGGTCAGTATAAAGTCAATAAAATAATTAGGAGGTAAAATTAGAATACTGGTTGAAGAGAGATTACAATAAATCAAGTAATGTGAAATGCATGTAAATAAGTTATAACAATGCAAATACAGAAAAATAGAAAGAAGGAATATCTTTGAATACTTTAGTAGTATTTAATATTTAATATACTTTAATAAAGCCAGAGAAAACGTGTTGTCTGTGGGTAGCACTGAGCAGTGTGACAGAAGCGGGCAAGGAGAGACCAGAACTTAATGTTTGGGTCACGGTCACTTTGGTGCTGCAGTGCTAAATTATTCACAAGTGGTGGATGAGGAAACACACAGAGATGTGAACTGCACAGAGTAATTTTGCCCCCACAAAAAACACCATTCTTACCTTTTCTGTTTCAACACACTGTTCGATACTATCAAAAGGCAGACAATAATGAATCATTTTAATTCATGGTTGGCCAGCAGAAATATATAGATTAGAGTATAAAGCACCTGATTTTGACTAGAGAAAGGAGAAGAAGAAAGGAAGTCACTAGGCATGGTTCTGACTTACTTACCTATCTGGATTGTCAGCAGCACAGACAGAATCAATTAGTCCTACATCGAGTGTACCCTACAAACAAATAACCAAGCAGAAAAGGAGGAAGACATTTACTATTACATTACTCACAGCACTCAGAGACATGTGAAAGAAACAGCAGCCTTGATCAAGCAAAATGAGCTGCAGATTTGGGCATCAGTTTCTCCTAACCGTTTAAGTGAGGGGAAGACTTGGAGACTCAGATTGAATAAAAGATTATCTCCAGTTAAGCCAGAGGCAGCTCAGAAACTACTCTTCCTCTTCTGCATTTCCAAATCTGCCTGAAGTTTTGTCCTAAAAGTGCCGCCCAATATAAATGGCATCCTTTTGAAGTTTTATTTCCTTTGCCTGAGAGTAGCTTCCAAATTTATCACCTAAATCATGAAGTTGTAAAGACTGATAAATGCAGGACCAAAGTGATCTCACATTTTTTTACCCTTTGTTTTTTAATTTTCTCATTAAATGTATATCTTTACAAGGCTTCAAACTCAACTGTACACTGTGGTATGGCAAATAACTGGACCAAAGGAAAAAAAGAAACCAATGCTCATTTTTCATTGAGGTGAATGACAGGGACGGGGAGGGAAATCAGCCTCTCCTGTTGTACAGGTACAGGGCCTGTGACACGGAGCCTCTAGCCAGTGTCCTGCCTATCACTGCATTTAAGGAAATGCAGGTGGTGACTGTCAGGAGCTGCAGCCACCAGTGTCCCTTGCTTTCTGAAAATATTTGCTCTGTAAAGTTCTTCAGATGTTGACTTACCACAGCATTTTGTGGATTTGCCTGCTCATCGTGCATTTCCCGGATCTCCTGCTCAGTGGATGCATGGACTTGACTCAGAACACTAAACCACTGGCTGTGGAGAGAAAGGCAGCAGTGTAAGAACCACATCCCTTGCGCACAAGCCTTTTGTCACCTTTGTTCTGCAGAGATCAAGCAGGTTCTGCTGGTTTTTAAAATTGCTTAAGATTCCTTTTGTCAATATGCACACAAGCACAGCAAAGCTTTATGTCAGTTCAGGTACTACTGGATACCAACAAGCCCCTCCAGATCTCCCATTCAAATTCACATCGTGCCCTTCCTCCCAAAGACAAATACCCTGTATAAGATGTGGCATTTCTAGAAAACTGGCGCTAAGCACACTGAAACATCTGAGTGTTAAGAAAGTGTGAGTAACACATTCTACATATTTCATCTGGGAAAGAAAACCCAACCACTGCCAGCTACATACAAAGCCTTCCATGGAAAATCCAACCTTCAGATGATAAATTTGGCTACACTGATAGCATGACAACTTACACAATAGTTACAGCAATACCTCTGCAACAGCCAAGAGGACAGCGTGTCCCCTCACAGTTCAGAGAGGGAAAAGAATAGAAACTCCAAGGAACCACCTTTACAGTTTTTGTTCCCAACAGAGCATTGGAAAACCCAGCAGCTGGAAGAACCCATGCGGTTGAACCAGAGCCAATTTGCACTGCTCCAGTAGCCTTATATTTCTACAACAGGAAAACTGGGAGAGAGGTTTCCACTACTCTGGCCTCGGTGCTGAGCAGCAGTTGCAGAGGGATTTAATTCCAACCACACCTTCTGCTTCTGGGAAATCTCTACCATTCTGGCATTTGCATACGATAAAGCTCAACTGCTCTAAGCAATTCCACTGAAAGAAATTTGAGGGCAGAGCTTGACTTGTTCAGCAGGTTCCTGAATGCCATTGTTTGAGATATGAATTTGCCATTCCAATGAAAATTACCTGAGGCTGAGTTTTCAAAGGACTCAAAAGCCCAACCTTTAAAACTAAGACCTCACTTCTGTGCTCAGGGTTCACCACCACCAGGTTGAGAAAACAAATGCAAAACTAATGGCTTTAAATGTAAAACTATCTGCCATTGTTTGTAGTCAAAGAATTATGCCTACGAAACTGAAAAGCTGCCCCCTTAGCTCCGGAATTCAGAAGCCAACTGCTTTCCATTATGTAGACATCCGAACTGCCACAATTGCTTGAGAAAATCTGTGTAGCCTGTTAAAAAGTACCACTGTTGCCATTATCATCCCAAGTCCTTTCCAACAGGTTATGTTTTCATTAGGAACAACACAAGGTACAAAGAAAAAGGAAGATTTGGAGTGCCCGACCATAGGAGAAGAGATGAGAATGTTTAATCAAACCTTTAGTTTCAATTCATTTGTTAAGACTTGGAGATATACACAGAAAGGTTGTGCTTTACGCTTACTTACTGGAAGACTACTTATGTGAGATAAGGTCACTGAAGACCCCTCAAAATGAGAAGTTGTCTGAAGAGAAAGAACTACCAGTCAAATAAACTAAAAACTCATCTACCTGAAGATTCCCACAGATTAAATTCAGCTTTTCCTTTAGGCTCAGGAACTACAAGTGTATTAAAATGTCAGTCTTCAAATAAATGACAAAAAGGCTCTCATAGCACTGCATGCACGGTTAGTAATAATTTATTATCCAATTTTCAAGAACAATTTTTAGGTTTCCTAATGTCACTGTGTAATCTTTGTCTAAGCAATGAAAAATAAATCTATCACAGCACTTGGCAAAAAGACAAAGGCAGATTTTACTCTCCTTTTACTTTCTTCCCCCCTTGGGACATCCCTTGGCTTTCAGTTGAGTAATAGAACTACTCAGGACAAAGAGGAGGGTTTTGAAACAGTGACTACCTCCTGAAATATTACTTCTCAAGTACGCCATGATTGTGATTGAAAAAGTGATTTCTTTTTGGGAGGGACTCAGGTTTTTTCTTTTCCTTTCACGTGAACAAAAAGCTCCCTCCGATAATCATCTAACCCACGTGCAAATTAGTTTTTTTCAATAGCAGATCCAGAACTAACACAGCCCAATAATTCTTTACTTCATTTTTAACACTGCCAAGTGTTAACAAGGCTTTGAGCTGAACGCATCTGGAAATCCTTGCACATCTCCCACATTAAAGTTTTCTAAGATCAATGAGAAAAAAAGAAAACATGGACCACATTGCTAGAACATAATTTAATCTAGCTGGTATGTTATGTGTACTATACACAAAAATAGGGTGTAGTGTCTCCTCCTCCACACTTAGGAAAAAAAAGAGATTCATGACAACAGACACAGGTCTTCATTCTGGCAATTCTTACTGATCCCTACAGAGCATTTACTGGAGCATGTACACGTGTATAATAGATGAGACTTTAGCTAATCTTTCCCTTTAAAATTTACTCACATCACACAAGAATCATAATGAGTGCTGAATTACTGTTCTAAGTGTGGTTTTAAGGCTGCTGAAAAATGAACCAATGACTGCCTTGTGTGCACTGCTGAATTTTTATTCAGGGCAATACGGTACATGCAGGTATTCTAATTAAAAAATAAATAAATACAAAGCAACTTTCAAGGCTTCAAGAACAAAACTAGCTCAAGTAATGTTGGCACAGGCATCCTGTGCTCAGCCCTTCGGGCAGCAACACAGTGGGTAATTTGATTACTAAGTTAACTTTATTCAAACGTTTGATTTTATAGGCAAGCATATTATTATCTCAAAACAAATAGTGTGGGGACTATTTTATTTTACTTTATTTATTTATTAGATATACACTAGAACTGATCTGACAAGTTCAGCTTGCTCCTCACCTAGCAGCCCTTCCCTACCATTTGATATGGTAGCAGAAAAAGTAAGATCTCTTTTTGAATTGGTGGAAAGGCCAACACTGTGGCATGCTCTTCTTGTTCATGAAAATGCATTCATCATAAAATCCAATGATCCCGCTGCAACTTTTATCTGAAAAATACTTAGGCTCTGCTTAGGTGAACAGATCTCAACTCTAAATGGTACCTTATTTCAGGCAACTGAGAGGAATCTTAAATATTGATTTAATCTACGCAGCTAAATGGAGCAGGATAATGCAAAAGAAAATCATTAAAAGCCAGTTACTGCTTCTCTTCTCTACATACAAATTGTATTTCCTAAACTGTCTAAAAACAAGGAAAGCATGCAGCCAAGTTCTAGGGAAATTTTCACAGAGTCTGACTCACTGAGAGTCCGAGTCGGTAATATTCTGCCGTGAGATTTTCTTATATCAGCAGGCCTTTGGAAAAAGTGTTCAATGCAATGTGTTTAACACAGCCTGGCTATTTGGAGGTAGCAGGCTAATAAAGTGATAAGCATAAGTCAGAATGGCATGGAGGCTAAAAAGCAGAACAAAAAAGCTTGTTGATTTCCATACCTTGCATCCTCAGGAGACTCAGCAATCAAGTGATAGGTCCTATCACCCATTATTAGATCAATTCCATTTTCTTTGCCTGTATTATCAACAATCTCTCTGAAAAGAAGAAAATGACAAGATTGTGCATCAGACACTGTCAGCACACTTTGGAAATGCTACTGTGCTGAGAGACTCACAGACATTGGAAACAACAGCAATCAGAACTGTTGTACTTGATTAATCTGAGAAATTAGGCATTAATCATTTATAAAGCAAACTATAACTGCCATTGTTTATACCTACCTTCAAATAATCAAGATCTTATGAGTGTCATTATATAAAGTTGGCTACTCCGTTGCTGTAACCCAAACTAAAGAAAAAGCATTGTCAAACAAAGCAAAAATAACTGAATTCAGATGATTTTTTGAGTGGTTAAGGGAAAGCTCTCGAGGATTAAGAAATGCTGTTTTTCTGTATTGTTTTCCTTACTTTGTCTTCCTTCCTTTCTCTAACAGTGCCTAACACAGTACTTCCTTGTTGTGTATTTTAAGTGAATCAGCCTAATATTTATAAAATTGGACTGGGATGGCCAATGCAGAATGGTGAAATATATCTCATGTGGTATGTTAGGAATTTACCCAGTGAGTATTAGAGTTACGTAGAAGAGCTACTGCTTATTTCTCCTAACACATATAACTCTTTAGATACAATACCCTTTCTTCCAGCGGTTTAATCTATAAATCATTGATTCAACTATCAGTTCAAGTTAGGCTCAACAACCATTAACTGACTATTTTAAAGGAACACTCAGCAAAGAGCTTTGCTGGGGAGCAGCTGATGAATCGATGCAGTGCCAACAAAATTTGGTTTAAACACATTAGAAAAAGGACTAAATACACATCATGGCAGATGGGACAGAAACAAATCCAGTTTCAACCAAAAACAATGGCAGTAGGAAATTCACTCTCTATTCAGTTTCTTGAGAGCCAGCAGCGCACTGGTTTTACAAGAGCAACTCGGGATGCTCATTGAAACTATCTGTGCTGTCCTGCCTGAATCAGGCTCAACCAAGACTTCCAAGTAAAAGATTAAACCATGCTTCCGATTTATTTCAAGTCCTCTGTTAAACAAACAAAGTAAAACGCACAGCTGCAGTTTACAAGACGCTGAGTGGAATCAAGTGTTACAGCCAGTTCTATTTTTCTCTGCCAAGGAGGAAAGCTTACGTATCTTTACACAGAAACAAGACTATCAAATATCAGCAAGCTCTAATTCGTAAATTAGATCCACTGAGTCATAAAGCATGCTGACCATTTAAAAGTAAAAGTACTCTCCCTTAGAAATGTTTTTGATGCATGCTGTATACACCTCAGAATTTTAAGGCATGAGAAACTTCTGTCGGCAAGACAGAAATTGTTAAGTTTGATTTAGCAAATCTATATTTTTGAAATGCATTTATGCATCTTGAAGACCTTCATGTAGAACTGCCCTAACTGTTCGAAACATGTAAAAATATCATAAATGTATACCAAACATATAGCTTTGACCCATTCTAACTTAAATATATATTCATTGCCTATTAATTCCTCACTCTCCATTTGTGTTTGCCTCCAGCTACAGACTTGGCAATGTGCCCTGTCTTGCCTTGGGAATCGTTACAGACTAAGTAGGGCTTCTAGTCTGGGAGAAGGCACAGACAAGTTCACCACAGCAGCAGCTTCCTGAAGCGCTTGGCATTGGCTTAACTGCAGCACTCTGTGGACTTAAAAGAGAGCCAAGTAAGGACAACACTTGCTTTCAAGATCTTCATCAAACACACTCATGCTTCCATTTGTACAATTTGAAGGCAGAGCACTCAAGTGTATTCCCAGATAACTCCCAAGAAGTATTTAGTAGGATAACGTTTAGCATATAAACATAGGTAAACCTACTTTGCCATTCGGACATCAATAGAACCCTTTAGCTTTTCTTCACTGTCATTTTCGAAGTACATCAACCTGGACTGCCTGAGAACAAACCATCGTTTCTTCCAGTTCCTTCTGGAAAGAGTAGATGATCCACCCCCCTTTTTGTGAAGCCAGCCCTGCTTAAGAGCTTCCTGCTTGGAGCGAAACCACAGGAAGGTCTCATCTTTCAGGACACACCAGCGTCGTTTCCATGTGTTTATTAAGCCACCTGGCAAAAAGGGATAGATGTGAGTTCATACATAGTTAAGACAAACAATTACATTATAAAACAGAAGCTGTGACCAAAGCAACACTAGGAGATGCTGCCCAACAGTGCTGAAGCTGAAACGAGTCTCTGCTGCAAGACACAAAATGAAAGATATAATTTTTACATACCCTTAAAGCTACCATATGGTTGGTAATCGAAAGGCTCTTAAAAAAATCCTCAACCAAACCAGTACATTCTTGTCATTCCTTATTGCTAACTACATCAGAGGGTAAAAACAATGCTAGTGATGACAGCATACATTACTTTTCACATCAGCGTACTCATGTACCTGTTCATCCCTGTTCCTACTCCAACAAACTAAGTTACGCTAGTGATGGGTACGATACGGGATTCTACCTCGATCATAGTTTTGTGTTGATCATTAGAAGTTAAGTCCAAGAATCCTAACCAGAGAACTTGCAAGTATATTCTTTTAGAGTCTCTTACATCTCTTTGCTATGCATACAATGCCTTCTATTCTTTCGGAACCCAAATGAAAGTTGACTGAAATCAGTAAAACTGGTTTGCAGCAGAGAACACTGTCCATGGTACAAGGTTTTGATAGCAGGAATAAGCTTTCTTCAAAATTTGTTACAGTTTGTCTTTGCAAGCTATTTTGCTATGTTTATATTGGATATCACATTGTTTACGAGACAGCAAAGGTATAAAATGAAAGAGAGGCAGCCAAAAATTTTCAGTGTTTCTTTGCAGAGAGAAAAAAAAAACATCGCCAGATGTAAGGTACTGCAAGGAACCTCATCTGAGAGCAGCATTCTCCAGACTTTTCCATCAGCCTTCCAAAATTCTGAATATAGCTGAAGTCTACAGGAATTAGCATGCAAGGCTTATTAAATATTTCTGATTAGTTTGTATGCTTAACAAATTCTTGTTCACCCAGTACCTTTCATGTACAGAAAGCTGTGAAAGTAGGGCAGGCTAACACAGCTATAGACGGAATCCCTCCGGTAGGAAAGTTCATCATCTGTATCAAACCTGGAGTCAAAATCTTCTTCACTGTCTTCAAACTATGAAAGGAAGGAACAAAGGTAAAATTATTTCTCAGGAAACAGCTTAGAGAAAACAGGTTTAGAAGTCTTCAGTTAAAACATTTTATGATGTATTGAATGGACACAGTTTCTTTGGCTTTCATTACCTCAGCTGTAGTAGATATTTTAGTGCTAACATCTTCCTTCTAAAGAAGTCAGCGTTGCTGAAATAAGTTTTCACTTTCCCAGACACAATGTTTCACTGAAGTATTTTGTGAGTGGTGGAAGAAATCATATTCTTCCAAAAATATTCTTGAGAGTAAACTGTCAGTTCAGTGAACAGCACTGAAAAAAGAGCCATTCAATTAACTGCTTCAGTAATTCTACTATTTTTCACCATCTGAAATTTACTCTTAAAGTAATCTCAAATACATCTGACATCTTGGGGATTTCTGCAAGCAGTATACTCAACACTATTCTGACTCACATGCAGAACTGAACCTGCCTTTTCCACAGTTTCCCATGATGCTAACCAATCCTCCCACTGCAAATGGGCACAAATACACAAATTTTGCTTATGGATTGCATCCATGGCCATGCACTGAGTTCCTCACAAAATAATGTGCAGTTCTGCATTAAAAAAACAGACACAGCCATACCCTTGCCTACCATACCCTAGAATTGCAACCAACACTTAACTATGCCCATATGCAGTGTAAATAAGTTGAATTTTACAATACAAGCATTTCTTAGGACAGTCACAGTGACTGCATAATTGTACAACAGAAAAAGAAACCAGAAAGCATAAATCAATTATTAGGTAATACAAGGAATGATACTTACAGAAGACTGAGCTCCTTCAGAACTAAATCTGTATGCTCCAGAGCTATTGTATGTCCCCACTGAACACCGATAATCCGGTGACCACTGGCTACTGTGCGAATTAGAGAAGGTCACACTGCTACCAGAAGTAATAGCACCATCTTCGTAATCGTCTTGGTCGTAATCATAGTCTCCATCTGGAGAAATAAGTTCCACAGAGTCTGGTGGTCTACATGATACATTTTCTGGCATGCAGTATGTAGATTCACCACTTGAAGAGTTGTGGAGACTGACTGTATCATGGGTAGGAGGTATAAGCATGGTGTCGCTAGCAGCAGGAATTGTTGGCACCACAGTATCATTCATATACGGATCCTCTTCTGAGGAATCATCGCTTGTTCTGATGCCACTGGTTCTCTGATCAGAATGGCCGTGCTCACTTGGATTGGGTGAATCCTTAAATGCATCATCATCAGCTTCAAAGCCCTCATCTACTTCCTCCTCAGGATATGGCTGGCTGAAGTTAAAATTGGGCTTTTCACTGCAGGCATTTCCAGTTTGTTCAGTGAGCTCAGCAGGATATCCACTGCCCACAGAGAGCGACCTCTCAATGTTTCGGACGCATTCATCGATCTCAGCAAAGTTCAGAGATTCCAGGAACTCCTGGGCTGCTCGACAAGCTTCATCCTCAAGCCGCCTGAGTTCCTCATCTCGGAGTTGCTGCAACCTCTGTAACGAAGCCTCGGTCAAAGACAGCTCCTGCTGCTTCTTCACACGCTGCAGGTCTTCAATTTCTTTTTCCAAACGCAAGATTTCTTCTACCTGCCTGCTTTCTTTCTGCCTCTCCACTTCTTGCTTCAGCTCCACTTCCTTCTGGGCTTTCTGAATGGCAGCCAGTTCCTGTTTCTTTCTCTCTTCTTCAGCCTACATTCAAAACAGAAGAAAATATAATACTGTCTCCTCAAAGCAAGACTATTTTGAAGTTCTTAAGCACTATACTCTGATCATGCTGTTCATTTAAAAGAGCCCTTGTTCCTACATTGGAAAGAAAACGAAAGAAAATGAAAATTGATTGCATTTACTCAGAGATACTGAAAAGCTCAAGAACGTGCAGAAAGTTCTGTCTTGGCCAGAAATTCAATGAAGCATGAGGTGAAAGAAATTCCCATGCAAACAATTGCATCAAGTTCCCTTTGGTTTTATCTGCCAACTCAAAGTTCTGTTCAAATCCGCAAATGTCTTTTATTTTTTTTAATGGTTGAGTTGAGATACTCAAATAAACAGGATGGCTGCAAAGTATTAAGAATATCATTTACCTGCTTAGCAAGACGCTCTGCTTCTTGCCTTTGTCTTTCCCTAAAAGTGAGGGAAGAAAACAGTTAGAAAATCAAGCTCAACATATGATAATCAAATGCCTGTGCTAGGGCAATAGCTCAGTTTTCAATCACCTACCACGAAAAGAAGACAGCCAAAAATAAGGTCACCAAGGACATGTATGTAAATACCACAGTCGTTTATGCTTTTTTTTTTTTAAAACAAAAGAAGCACAGAATTCTGAAATGGCTTGGCTTTACCTGCAAGAAAGTCTGTTCAGAGTAAAACCTAATATGGAATGGAGTGTGACACAAGGGAGCGTACTGCACCTTTCTTCTTCCTCTTTTCTTCTTTCTTCCTCTTGTCTCTGCTTCTCCTCTAGTCTTTCCCTGAAAACACGTCGAGCAAGCTGGCCTCGCCGCTGCTTCTGAAGAACTATGGCTGCCTTCTTCAGGCAAAGGAATCTTCTCCTACTCGAGAATGCTCTGTAGTTCTTCTGTATCACAACCACGTAGTATAGAACCTTTCTATACCTCTTTCTGGAGAGAAAAAAAAAAAAGGGGGGGCGGGGGGGGGACAAAAACATCACAAAATAATGTAAATTTATAAGGAAGCAAAGGATTAACGAGCAGTCGTGAGAAGTCCTACCATAGTGACCTGCAATAATGAGGCACGGTAGCATATCAGTTTATTTTTTCTGTCTCTGTGGTGGTTTCTCCATTCTAATTCACATTCCCTTCCCCAGGAAAGGAAAGAGATTCCCTCATTTCCATGACAGAACAATCTGTATTTTCATTAAGGAAATGCACACTACCTGTCTTACATGTTCTTGTGCCCTTGACAAGAAAATGCTACCAAGTACAGCTCGTACATGAGTGTATGCATGCAGAGAAAATACTCACAGCTATCTATCCAACATCTCTGAAAAGAAAGATTATGCACGGGTAGCTCTGTCATTAAAAATGAATATAGTTTTTGAGTAACATATTAGTCAGACTATAAGGAGAAGACTACATTATGCAAACAAGTTTCCTCAAACTGTCCTTAGCTGATTTGTAGAAAAAGCAGAGAAATGAACAGATGGGATGAGAAACTCCACCTAATACATAATGCAGGAAGCCGAGTAAACAAATGAAACATTAATCACATACCTGATACTCAGTTCTTAAAGAACCAAACTGACTAGTTCTATTTGCTCTTTCTTATCATGAAAAAGCAAAGATAAACATCCATAATTTGGGGGCAGCCCCATCAGGTACCATCCTGCTAGGTTTTCTACTGCTTACTTCATGCCAAGATACCATTACAAGGATGGCTGACCTCCAGTCTTTCATACTGTCCTATTCATTACCTCAAAACAACTCTAACTCCGCTTTTTTTTTAATTCATGAGTATGCTAAGGAGGTTTTATGTTCAAAAGCCACTTAGAGGATTTGGATGCCTGGTTCCTATGAAAAGTGAAAAATTGCATCCAATTGCATTGGAATTTTACTACCTGACACCCACCCATTTGTCCAAAAGCTTTATTACTGATGTTCCCATCAGGTCACTTACCGGGCTGCGTAACCTAAGATGTGTGCTCGGATAATCATTGCTGCCTTGGTGACTTCCACCTCTCGCTGTTTCTCTAACTTGTGTTCCAAGGACTCCCGGAGAAAAACCTACACAAGAAAAAATTCTGACTTAACGTGCGGATAGTGAGACACAGACAAATAGATAAAGGACATAGACACAGGACAGCCATGGCCACAGAGCCTTTCTGAGCAGTAAGCCTGAACTTTGAATTCAGAGTGAAGCATGTCATTTCCTTAACAGAAAACATATTTATTTTAAAGGAAAATACCTGCAGATGATCTTCTGACTTTGGATTTCAGCAGGAAAAGATTGAGTACGCTAAATATAATTAATAGATCCATTACCAGGCGTTGCCATCAAAGAGTAACATGGGCCAAAAAGCTGTTGGATTTAGCACATACATCCTGATTTCATAGAATTATAGCATGGCAGAGGCTGAAGGGGACCTCCTGGGTCCGTGCAGTCCAAGCCCTGCTCCAGCAAGGACACCCAGAGCAGGATAAGTGGGGTGCAGAAAGACTTCCCTGGGAATTCAGCTGTTTTACATTACAAATAGAACTTCTGTAATCCTCAAATGTCACTTGTATAAACCTGCAGAAGTACACTGAAATGAGAGTGGCTCCGTATTCAGGCTGTCTGAATACTTACAGGTGCAGATCTGCTGCGCTGGGTACATACCTGGGCCAGGTATCCCTCACAGCCAACCAGCATCCTGCAGACAGACTGCTTCTGAGCTCACAGCTGAGCTTACATGGCGATGGACACATTCATCAACTGGTTTTGTTTTGGCTTTAGTTTGGTTGGTTGGTTTGAGTTTAGGGGGACAAAACTGATCATCATAAAACTGACGAAAGGCACAGTTATGAGTTTTAAATGTGGTAGAAAGGAACTTGATTTTGTAACTAGTTATCAAACACTAAGGAACATACAGAGTCCCATAGAAAGTCCCAAAGTTCCACTCTGCCTGAGATGCACTGGGCAGCTCTTTATATACCTAGTTTTATTCATGTATAAAATAGGCTGTGAAGGAAAAAGCCTTTTCTTTCTCTCGGTGGGCAATCTTCCTTTGCTCTGCATATGTTTGCTTTAAAAACGTCCCAAAATTCTGACTGAGAAAGGCATTCAGCTACTTCCTGAACCAAAATAGATGTTGAGCACATACTATGCACAGGCTAACACATTTTCCTGAGCAGGTGCAATGCAGCTTGTGATGTGAAAACAAGAAAATTTCACACTCAAGCTGAATCACTGCAATGTTGTTACTATTCCTCTTAAATCACAAAGTGCCCCATAGTATGCTCAGTCTGAAACCAATGCCCCCTTGTTCTCTTCAACAATAAGCTATTTATGAAGACTCTTAAAAATGCACGCACGGCTCTGGGGGCAATTATCCCAGTCCCCAGTATGGGAGGTTACAACAGAGCTCTGGTTCCTGCTGAGACCCTGCCAAGCAGTTGCTTAAAACAATTTGGAGTCCTCATAGATGTTATTTTGCTAACACGCTAAAGCCATGCCCAGGGTTGGTGAATAAGTAGTGCTCTAATTGCAACAAGGGGAACCAGCATCTAGCTTTGTCTGCTATCACTGTATGATTTTCAAGCCATAGTCTACAAAAATGGGTTGAAACACAACTTCTGTTGCAATTAGAATATCTCAGATTTTGTGTCCCAAAATAACTTTAAAGCCATTGAATCATATTTCCCAGCATAATCTTTGAGACACCTTACATGTGCCAAGGAATGCTGTTTGTAATCCACTCGCCAGTCCTTTGAACCATGTGTTAATAGTCAGGAAATCTCAGATCCTGCGCTAGGGAACCTTCAAACTTGCAAAACGAGCATGTAGAAACAGCTGGATTGTTTTGTTACTCCAAGTTACACTCTTGTAATAAAAACAATGTGAAATTCTTTAAAAAAAAACACAACAGTGGCAGCAAAGTTCACAGTGCCTGGCAGGACACATATGGAAGTCTGATGAACCTCTGAGAACTCCGAGACCAGGACAAGCAAGCACATGTGGAGCCCAGCTCTGCTGTACCAACACTGACTGCAGTCCCACTCTGTGACTTCCCCTGCAGAGCAGGTGCCAGGCAGGTGAGTTCACTGGAATGTAGAGAGCTCCTCATAGAACAGTTCCTCATAGAGCACTGCCTCAGGGGCTGGGGTCTTCTCAGAATTCCAAAATCCAGCAACCATGTTCTACATTATTATCCTCACCAGCACCCCTGTCTGTGAGTCCACCCAAGTGTGCTCTTTCTCTATGAGTGAAATGTAGGTTCAAGTACCTCAGACAGCGAATTCCTTAGCACAACTACAAATTACTTACAGGAGTCCCTAGAGCATCAACAAACATGCTCAGCTGCCTTTAAGGCCAAATGTAATTACCATTAAAACTACACTGCTGCAGCTGTGCAGTCAAAATCCCTTCAACCTTGTATAAGCAGTAGCCACAACACATACAGTTGGATTATTTTACCTTATTTTTTCCAAGCTGCCATTCAGTACTTGTGTTGTCATACAGACGAAGGAGGACGGCACATCTCTCATTTAAGTCTTCGGGCAGAGTTAAGTTTCTCATGAGAACTTTATACCTGGCAATCAAAAAGTATTGCTCCATTTAATGTTCTATTTTAACTCTACTGTTTTAATATATGATTTTTACATCGTTCCCTCTACACGAGAACGTTAATTGATATCCATGACTAACACCTGAAGTGCCTGTGTCATCGCTTTTACCTTTTATAAAAGTCTTGGAAGGGCCTTCGGACTGGGAAGCCAGCCCTCCGAATCCTCACAGTCTCCAGCATCCCAGAGTAGCGCAGTTGGTTGAGCACCACTGTCTGATCAAACTGATCTGGCATCTGAAACAAGCATTTGAAAAACCTCAATGCATCAGAAAGGTTTTCACTTCTAAATAGCCAATAAATAAATAAATAAATTAAATCTGCTTCTCTAAGTTTCATTTGGTTCGCATGTCATTCTTCCGGGATCATTTTTCATTGAGAAAACAGGCAGCCCTAGACACTCTGTCATGGAAACCTTTGAGTGCAGACCAGCTCAGCTCCTGCTCTCAGGAGCCTTCCAGTCTCATCCTCCAAAGCCCTCAGGTTACCCAGTGCTTCAGCCATGCCTTGAGATAAGGCAGCGCCGGCCAACGCCACACAAAGCAGCTCATGACAGTGCTAATCACCACCTGCAAAATGCTGACAGTCCCGACACTGAAGTAACGCCACATGTAAATGTGCCCTAACTCACAAGCCCAAAGGTCCACTCGAGCACTTTAGTTTACCCTCCTGGACAGCAATTTGCAGGATTAGAGGGCAGAGTTTAGCACTTTGCAAGTGAAAGTTTGGAAGGCAGGATTTCATATTCACTGGCTTATGTAAAAGTGAAGTAGTTCCCACCACAGCCAGTGCAAGCTCTTCAGCTGACAGAAATGAGAGCAAGATCAAGCCCTGAGCAACTCTAAATCAGAGGACTCTCCCATTATTTGTAAACTGGCTTTCATCATGCTTCTTTTTCAACCTGGCAAATAAGTGACTCCCTGAAATCTGAACTTATCGGAACTAATTTCATGAGAAGACGGACTCAACGTTAATTAAAAATATTACAATTATTTTTTTTTTCACCTGCTTATGCACAGAACAGAATACTAGCAATGTTAGTATGTTAGTCATGTTAACTCTCATTTTCTAGCTAGGTAGCTTCTAAAATACTGATGCATCACCTTCTGACTCCCTTCTTTAAGAGGCAGAATGTCTAAAACAAGGCATTGTGATCCTTCCTGTCATTGATCTCTTCTTGGAGCAGTGAGAGATGGATCACTTCTCCAGTACCGAGCTGCAATAACAAACACCTCCCAAACCCTTGCCACTCCTCCTGTAGCAAAATTCTCCAGCCCCTTCCTTTGGAACAGGAGCTGAAAGTCATATGGAAAAATACTGTGTTCTGACCCTTCCTCTGCAGTCCAAAGTGCTCAACAAAAATGCACATAATTTGTGGTTTTGAAAATGCAGTCAGTCCCAGTGGTGAGCCCTGCCCTGCCCGGGGCAGCTGGTGCTGCAGGGCCTGATCCAACCTGAGCAGGAGAATGAGGACATGGAGAAATTCTGCCATCAAAAGCTGCTTCTGCTCACTTCTGAATTATGTGCATGGCATCCAAGGAAGCCCTGGAGAGGTGTCAACTCTTCATCACAATGGCTGCTATAAGGTTTAGGTTCTGCTACAAATCACGGAATTGCTCGGGCTGAAAGAGATTTTAAGACCCTCCAGCCCCACATCCTTACCATGGGCAGAGCTGCCACCCACTAGATGAGGCTGCTCAGGGTCCCATCCAACCCAAGCTTCAATCCTGGGAAGGGGCACCTACAGCTTCTCTGAGCAGTCTGTCAGTGCCTCACCATGCTCTGAGTAAAGAATTTCTTCCTAACATCAAACCTAACTCTCCTATTTTAGTTTAAAGCCATTCTTCCTTGCCAAATCTATCAGGCTGTGTAAAAAGTCAGACCTCCTCTCACTCATAAGCCTCCTTTAAGTACTGGAAGGTCACAACAAGGTCTCCCTGGATCTAGTCTTCTCTTCTCCAGAGACCACCCCAGCTCCATCAGACTGCCTCCATAATGTGATTTATCATTTTATTTCTGTGCCTGCACATATATACATTAATGTTTCAGGTGAGGAAATGCCTTTCTGAATGATAAAAAGACACTGTTGTTTTCTTGATGCTGTGTTTAACCTGGATTTTGCCAACAATAGTCAGGTACATAAGTCAAATCCTCGAACTGTATTGCACACACATAGGGATGCTTATATTGAAAGCACTGATACTGTCATGACTGGAATTGCCAATGCTCTCTTTGTTAGTGCCCACCCCATGGCAGAGGTGTGTGAGAGAACCAGCCTTGCAAACCCACTATCCAAGTGCAGGAACACACAGCCTGCCTCTGCACAGGTCACCAATGGTTTCCCAAGGGAAAGGACTGGGCAAAGATGCACATGCTAACCATGAGAACAAAATATTGATTGTATAAGCCATGTCTGATTTATGCCACAGACTGACACAGGTCAATACATCTTTTTTAGTATCATCTTTTTATTCTCCTACCCATAGTCTTGTTGGCTCAAAGGATAACACTACCCAGCAGACTCGCAAACAAATCCACATTCTCATTGTGGCAAGGCAGAGGTGTGAATGCAGTGGATCCACCAGAGCCAGGGAGAATTTCAGTGACACTGCAGATGTCTGTTCCTGCCCACGGAACTCAGGGAGCCAGCTGGCTGCTCCACTAGCTAATCCTTTTAACACCAGCTCCCGGCACCTCAAGAGTCAAAAGTCAGCCACAGTGCTGGTTTGAACATTCCTTTTTTTTCCCTTTTAATTCACTTCCACCCACGTTTTGATCCACAAGGGAAGAATAAACATTTTCAAGACTTTTTTTTTCTGGCAAATACAGAAGTCAGGCAGTGCCCTGTTCTGTCACTGACAGCTGAGATATCAGAAGCTCACATTTCTGAAGAGAAGCATGAAACACTGCAAGAGATGTTAACATGGTATCAGCAGGGCAACATAGGGACCACTGCCATTTTAATTACATGAGCATATCCCTTCACTTTCCTAAGGAATTATTTTTAATTACTGACAGACATGTGGTGGCATTAAATTGAAGGGTCAAATCTTGCCCTGGTGTATCACTGCAATTACATCCACAATAAACTTGGCTGCTGTGCATAAACGTGGGGGCAGGGGTAAGCAATACGCTGGACTCCTACAATTCTCATTCTGGAGTTACCAGAAGAAACAGGAGAGTTTTGGCTGAGCCATCACAGATACTTCAGCAATAAGGAGAAACTATGGCTGCAGCTACACCCATAACAATCACAAGGCTTGGGGCAGCATTAAATAGCTGTGCAAAGGGTATTTACCTACGGAATCAGAATTCCTGCGATAACCACAGTAATTTTCAGGCTTGTACTCAGGTAACATGGAAGTCTGATAAACATTTGTCAGTGTTGTTGCAAAGTGGACTTGTTTCACAAACACACGCTTTGAAAGAAATTGTATTTTTTGGAAAAAATCCAGATGCCATAAAGCAGAATTGTAACCGATTATAAAACACAATCAGATTCACATTGTTTTGCAATGTAAAGATTAGAATTGCTTGCTGTGCAGATCAACCTTATAGAAGAGAAGGCAACAGATGAGGAACTCAACCGATTGCCTTCAAGATTTTTGACAGAGGCAATAAACTTCAAGCCAGTTTTGTTTTCATGGATATTTCCCTTTAACCAAAGAACGGCAGCAGTAAGCCACTCTGACGCACAAAATCAAAAGACAAAGGCTACTGACTCTCGTGGGTCACGGTCACATTTGGGCACTGACCAACATGTACGTAGAATTGCTTAGGTTTTTGATAGCTAAGATTTAGGACTGTTCAACATGATAAAAGATTTTGTTTGTTTTTGAATTATTAATATTTTTTGTGGTGCACTCTTTTATAGCACAAATTGTAATTTCACATTTCCAGAATCAAAGAATCCAAGAATGGTTTGGGTTGGAAGGGACCTTTAAGGTCACCGAGTTCCAACCCCCTTCTATAGGCAGTGACGCCTCCCTCTAAACCAGGTTCTCACAGTCCCATCCAGCCTGGCCTTGAGTGCTTCCGGGGAGGGGGCATCCACAGCCTCGCTGGGCAGCCTGTTCCAGTGTCTCACCACCAGTACAGAATTTCTTCCTGATATCTAGTCTAAATCTGCCCTCTTTCAGTTCAAAGCCATTTCCCCTCATCCTGTCGCTACCTGCCCTTACAAATGTCACTCGCCAGCTTTCCTTTAGGCCCCCTTCAGGAACTGGAAGGTTGCAATAATGTCTCCTCAGAACCTTCTCTTCTCCAGGCTGAAGAGCCCCAGCTCCCTCAGCCTGTCCTCAAAGGGGAAGTGCTCCAACCCTCTGATTATCCCAAAGTCTCCTGTGAATTCACACTGTATGGCAGTGTGAATCAAGAGTAGAGTAGAATCAAGGCTTTAATGTGACCTGGAGCCTATGCAGGCGAGACTGGCTAAATAACTGCTCTGATACCCAGTGAGCCTCCTGAAGGGCAAAGCTGCTGTCTAATACCACAATTAGAAGAAGCCATTAGGACAGACATCTAATTTTTATGCATAACTTTAATTATAAAACAGTTCCTTAGATTAAAGTCTGGTGGAGGTCAGAAAAAAAGCATCCCTTTACCCTGGGCAGTGCCATCAGTGGAGGCTGCAAGTGAATAAGATTACATACAACCTTTGCTGTTCTGCAGGTTGTTTTCTCCATTCAAATGAAGATCACACCTGACTTTCACCAGTCAGACATCCTTTTCCATCCCAGAACTACTGACTGCCTCAGTACAGCCACAATAAGGATGGATCTTGTTTAAGTAGGAGGAACTTCACAGAGGAGGACAGATCTGAAGGTAAAAAGAAACCCTCAAAAAACAATCAAAATAATCCTCACAGTCTCTTGTTTATAGATTTCTCTTTGACAACTTGTGTCGGATGGTATCAGTTTGACGCCACATCTTACAAGTTTTGATTTTCTGCGCTTATGCAAGCATAGAAGACAGATACAGAGTTGATAAAGATGAAGAATAGATACAAGGATATGAAGAAGTAATTTTTCATTGGAAAACCAGTAACTTTTCTCACTTGAATTCTGTTCTTCACTTCTAGAGTGAACTCTTTGGCAATTCTACTCTGGAAAAAGCAGCGTGAACTAAAAGGAGGTCAGTCTTCCCCTGCTTTGCAGTTGCCTTCTGCATCCCAAAGTGCACCGATCTCTTTTTCAGAAATAAAATTACCCTGTCTGCACAGGGGGGACTATTAAACCAGATCTTTCTAAAACAGTCCCCCCCATGCTTCTCTGATCTCAATCAGTAACTCTACAAGTGAAAACTCATGCCAAGCTTTTCTCTCAGTTGAATGTGAAATGTGAATAAATTAATTTATAGTACATAATCCCTCGGAACTGATAAGAATATTTCGTCATGCCCACTGTTTGGCTTTTTAAACCGCATGATGCTTATTGGTTCTTCATCCATCCACGCAACTCGGCAGCCTCTACTTATGCCGAGGACTCAAAACAACCTGACAGAAGAGGAAACAAAATGTCTGTGGTATCAATAGGAAAACAAGTTGCAAAGGAAGGACAGGCAGGGGCTGGGGCATTCTCCCTGTTAATTCAAGAGACTTGAACTGCAGTGCTATGTTGGTCACTGTCCTGCCTTGAACAAACCACTTCACCTCTCTACCCACAGCTTCTCCAGCCACACATTGTTGAGGTGCTTGTTCCATCAGCTTTGATGGAATCCTCCTATACAATAGAGTTTCAACCCCATAACCACTACACTGACAGCACAATGAGCATGGAAACCTCTGTGTGTCTCAAGCATCAGTCTCACTCATTGGAGAGCAGGCGCACTTCAAAGAAAGATAAAGAAAATAATCCCTCTATGGTCTTCTCAAGCATGCACACAGCTGTAACCAAAAGAGATTCAGGTCAAAACAGCAGCACATACCCCAGAGCATTTGTGGCTATATAGACAAGTGCCCCAAGAGTACAGGAGAATAAAAACATAGAACATGTCACAGCTAAAAGGTTTTCTTCATATTTCCAGTGCATGGCAATGGGAAGTCAAGGAATATTTGGATAAACGTTAAATAACTGTGAATATTTTGTATTCCAAAATTCTCTGGATAACGACACAACTGCCAAAAAAAGCATGAAAATCCTATAAAAAGTACCAACACTGCTGGTGGTAACTTGTAAAGAGCATGGGAATTGTTAAGTCAATCCTTACACCTCAGACATTCTCCTGCAGACTCCAGGCCGGATTTCACTGCTCACTCGATAACGATATACTGCCTCATTTATATAATCTCTGCAGGTCTGAACATGAAAGTACTGCATTTACCAACAGCAAGTGTTTACATGATTAGTTGATCTTCTCTTCAATTCCAGCGACTGCATCTGGCCTGCATGATTCATCTTCCAGCCCAGTACAGCTCAGTTTAAGTGACAAACTGAAATCTCATGCTATAGATTAGAGATGCAGGTGTTAAACAATGCTGCTGTGTGGATGGAACACAGCCATTTTAGAGTTCATCCATTGTTCCGAAACAGTCAAAGGTGGAGAATTAATAAATTCCTAAATAAATTAAAGCATTTATCTTCTGCCTGTCATCCAGCTTTACTGTACAAGTAAGGGTGTCTCAAGGATATTTTAACAAAAGCAATAATTTCAGAGCTATGCAGCAGTGCATTATGAAAGTGACCCTTTGGCACCAGTGTTTAGGGATCTCAACTGGGTCAAGACATGACTGACTTAGGACCACTGACAAAGATGTCACATTTCAGGTCTTGCCAGTCTGTAGCAAAGATAAGAACTGGAACCAGCCTGATGATTGGAGGAAAGCTGCTCAAATGCTTCTGACCTGCTTGCTGTGATTTCACGCTTTCACCAGCAATATTCAAAACCTTGCAATCCTGGAGCTATTTAAACTACTTTACTAGCTTCTGTCGCTGTTGTCTTGCATTTCAGAGTAATTTTCTTTCTGGTCGGTTTGTATGAACTAAATGCTACCCTGAGTAAACACATCGGTCTCTTTGTGAACCTTCCTTTCTGAAGGTATCTGAAGACAGGATTTGTCCACTTCTCTCAATACTGGTGATTTGAAATCCTAGAGGAAAACGAATTTCTCACAATTACAGTGTATAATTTCTTGTACAATTATTAAAACCTCGCGGAATAGGAACAGATTGTTAAAGGCACACACTTAAATACTGGATATGTCTAAGTTATCTGAGCAGGCTTAGAGCTATCTATGCAGGAGTTTTTAGCTGAAGTGAGTCTTTGTTGCTTGAATACATTATTTAGAGTCCATTGAAATGCACAGCAGGTCACACAGGCCATTTGTCCCAAAACAGCGCCTACAGGACCATCCATGTGAAACAGACGATTAAAAGCATTTGGGAAAAGAGGGATTTAAGATTTGGAGCAGCTCTGGCAGTGTCTCAGGGCACTGACAGAAGGTACAACTCACAGCAGAGACCCAGCTGGAATTCTTCATGGGCCCTCCTTCCCCACCTGTGAATAATCCATTGCCATTTCATCTGAGGTCAGCCTAATTAAAGCCTCCAATCCCTGCAGACTAAACCCCAATCTGGCCTCATTCTCCTCACATTGTGATCAGTCAGCAGGCTTCTCCTGAAGAGAATCAATCAGGCTGCCTGATAGCTACACACCACCGAAGAGCATACTGAGATGTACTAATTACAAAGACAGCTGTCCTGCCTTACCAACCTGATGTCAAGACAGCCAACGCCAGTTTGTTGCAATGCTCAAGAGAACAAAGCCACCTGCCTATGTCATGCACTGCTCCATGTCTGCTGGGGCTGCATACAAATCAATTGCACAAGGTGACATCCTGACCCTCCAGGTCAGCAGGGACTCCATGGAACCAACACAGACTAAGACTCCACCCATATTCTGTTTTTAGTGCTTTCACCATACTTTTATTCCTCCCCACCAGACGTCTCAGCGATGTCCTACAGGTTGTTTGTGGTGGTTTTTTTAATTTGACACCATATTGGCAGGCCAGTCATAGAAGTTCCTTTCTGTATCTAAAAGCAGTAAAAGGATCCTTCTGTAATGTGATTTGTTCTTGATTGTATGGCACAGATCATGGGGATTAGACTAAATGATATCCAGAGGTCCCTTCCAACCCCTGTGATCCTGTGATTAGCTATTTCTAAGTATCATACGTTTATTGCTGAAAGACCCAAAGGTTTATCAGGAAGTAGAAAATAAAGAGAAAAATACTTGAGAGAATCTGTTACTAAGATAAATTTCATCTTGCATGGCCAAAGCCTGACATAGTTGTAAAGCCTTGTCCTGGAACTACCCTTTTAAGAACCCAATGCTGTCTACTTCTAATGTCTACCACAGTATTACTAAAAGTAATCTCATACTTCAGTATGTGAAGTTCTTCAAGTAGCTAGGTTCTGGCAGAAATACAGTGTCACTTCAGCAGTACATCCTGAAATAGTACTACAGATATCTTGTTGCCACTGTTTCAATTCCCCTTGCTTTCCCTCAATGACAAAAACATAAATCGAAATGACACTGCTCTGTGTTTCAGTCCTGGGGCACTGACCTGCCACTTTCTCTTGGTCTGGTCACACACCCTTCCTTCAGGACCACAAGCCTGAATTCCATTTAGGACGTGAGAGTCTTTTGTTTGTGTTTTTCATCTGTGTAACTGCTACTGAAATACTGCACCTAAACCTGAAGTACAATCAAGGAGGATGCGTAACTGGAAAGCATTTAGAGAAGGGCCACGAGAGTAAAGACCAGACCAAAAAAAAACAGTAAGGGTCTTGAGTAAGAGCCTTGAGGAGCTCACCAGTGAGACAGCTGTGAGGTCTCGGTGGTACTCTGCAAGTACCTAAAAAAAGAGCACACCTTCAACAATAGTTTCTAAAACACAGCAGATAAAGACACAGTGAGGATGAAAATCAATGGAAGACATATTCAAATGAGAAGGCACAACATTTTTTGCCACTCTCTGTACTCATTGAAACAGCTCGCTTGTGGTAGTGGGACCCACTGAAACTACCAAGCACAAAGAGAATACTGGGCATCTTCCTTCCTCCAGCAGGTGGTTTTCCTGACTGCTTGCCATGCAGCTGGTTAGACTAACTGATCTCAGCAGCTCCCTTTCATATGTGGATAAAACAATTTATTTACTTAGGAAAGCTTAATGCTGGCTGCTTTAACCTTTGGTACTGGAACTCCCGAAGATTGACTTTGCATCAAAGATAGGAAGGAGACACACAGCTACTGACCTGCAGCACACGTCGTCATCCAGAGCTGTGCTTCCCACACAAAAGCTTCATCAGGGCAGAAACAAGTTCATTTCTTATGCAAGCATTTGACAGTCCAGCATGGGAAGTTTGGCTGAGCTTTTAGTGTGTCTGACTGTCTACGAAGACACAGGCTGCAGAACTGCGTGTGAGCTTAGATTAAGTCATTACAAAGCCTTCACGTGTTTGTCACAAATTAACAAAAAAAAATCCTTCACATTATCTATTCCAGTGTTTAAAAAAAGGGAAAACCCTGCAACAATAATAGATCATAGCTTCAAAATTTTAAGGTTTAATAAAAAAAGTTTGATTTGATTCTTTAACTAAGAGTGGAGTTCATGTGTTTGTTTTATGGCCATAACAGCTAGCAACTTCCTATCTCAGTACCAAAAACCAGACTAAAGCAAAGCTAAGTTAGCACTTGATCACATCCTTTTTCGATACTGGGGCCACAAGCAGTTTCTCTGATGCATTTTGTGCCTGAATACAGTTTAATCCCTCAGTAGACCATAGAAGGCAGCTATGAATGAGCTGACGTAATGCAGTCATGCTGCTTTCTCAAGCAAGTAAACTTTAGAGCACACTTCCTACTTTGAAGAAAAGATAGGAACTAAGAAACTATCATCTCCTGAGGATCGTCCTCTTACTTCTTCATGTATCTAGTCTTCTGAGTGAAAGTCATTACAAGAAATTACCCAGGCTTCAGTCACAGCCAATACCTTACATGAGTAAATTAGTAATGCCATAAAATATTCTGCCGAGCAGCTTCGAGTTGCTGGGAAACCAGAGGTCAGGCAGCACTCAAAGGGCAGATTATTCCCATCTCGGCAAAGGCACAGGGCTCCATTTAGTGTGCAGCCCTGGCTCACTACAGGCTGCAGTGGTGTGCAACCCAGCAGCCTGAGGGACGAGCACCACTCAGCTGCCCCATGACCACCATAGACCACTCTGCATCACAGCACCCCTTTTGTCTCTGTGTGGAACTTGCTATTTCAAATCATCATCAAGGGTACGCTTCCATCTGGAGTGCCCAGGACATCCAGAGGTTTACAGAGCTGTGCTTAAGCAGCGTTGCAGCCTTGCAGAGGTCCTGTAGATTTGCAGAGGGCTGAAGACCTGCTTTAAGTTTTAAAACCTGTAAGACTGCAGTTCGGATACTTTTTAAGTCTAGAAGGGAAATCAACATTTACAGAAAGTTGTGAAGATCTTCATGGTTTGCAGAGATAATCTATCCGGCTGACATCAAGAGTCGCGTGATGGTTCAGATAAATGACCCAGCTTAATCCCATATAAGCAGTACGCTAATTACTCCTACTTCTTTTATCTCAGGTAGCATCAGTCTAACTTTGGTATTTTTCTTAGAATTTGGTCCTTTGTGCTTCTTCTCTTCTATCCTCATGCTGTTTTATACTATAAATTCAGGACTTGCCTTGGAGATCTACAACCAGTCAGACAACAAGATACCAAGGCCAAGAGAATGCGTGAATGTTTAAAAGAAAGGTCAGAAAATGAAGGTGGCAGCTGTTTGTTCTTCTATATGTGTGCATCACAGAAAAAGGCAACAAATACATTCCTCTTGGACTCCTTTGTTATAATGCAACAGATGTCCCCTCTTTAATTAAGAGTTAGAAACACTCCTGCATGAGTTCTTTGATGTTTTGAAGAACCACATCAAAATCAAATTAGATTTATCTAATAATTCAGATTTTTTTTCCTCGAATAAACAAAAAGCCATTTTACTGATTTCCTTATATGTTATCTAAACAAAAGATGGAGAAACTCTTTCCCCCAAACTCTCTTGCAGATCACGACCACTTCTGCTGCCACCATCTGTGCGTGTACACATACACACAGAATGAATTGTAATAGATGGTAAAAATGACATAAGCACCTAATTAAATTAACCTTCAACCACTTCAATGATTTCACTGGGATGCCACTGTCCATCTCCACTAAGCATGCAAATGCTACATTCAGGGACGCTTATCAATGGCCCTTTGTTTTGCTAAGGCAAGTTCCATCTTTTCTTAGTGCTTCCTCTTACATGAAGCACGCGCTTTGTTGACTCATCTATTTTTTAAGACAATCCTGTGGAGAAAAGCTCTGCTCTAACTTAGAATTTTACAACCTGCTGTGTTATATTTAATTAAGAACATGGTTCTTTCTGTCATTTAAAACTGGATTTTCCTCTGTCCGTCTTCACTCTAATTAGAAAATCTGGAAAATACAACATTGAGACTCCCTGACCGGGATAACATTGTAGACTGCATGTCACTGGAACAAGAGATGTAAAAAATTCCTTCTGCCTCTACACAGATGATTTGCAACTTCAGTCTGGGTAGACAAGTGTAAGAGAGCTGCACATACGCCTCACTCCTCTTCAAAGCTGTGTGACAAGAGGCATTGTGGCTACAGGGACTCTATTACGTGCAGGCCAGCACATCCAGAGCAGCATAAATAACTAAAGCAAAGCTTCTGACATGCACTTAGAGCTCATTGAAGCCAATGAGATGCATATGCCCTTGAAGGACTCGGCTGATGTTAGCTGGTCTGAGTCGTACATGCCAGTGGTAACAGAGAAACATCAATTTTTGATGTCTACACATTATTTTCTCCTCTGATAAATTCCTAGGCTGGCACTAAGTATACAAAGAAACATAACCCCTACATGTTTAAGTCCACAAAGGAAGCATGAAGGTAGAAATCAGCTTTTCTAAACTGGATTTTGTTCGCTATGTGAATTATCTGATTACACAAACAACTTCTATAACAAATTTAAGCGCTGGGCTGCTTTAAACAAAAATCATAATTTTTGCCTTTGAAAGACTACTCAGTTAATGGTACTGTAGCTCAAATGCTGGACACGATCTCTTTTTGGCTAAAGACACACAAATCGTGTGACTGGCAAATGTTCTTTTCGTGCTGAATCTGGGGCAGCCACTCATTTGAGAAAGCCAATGGCACCGAGGCTTTGGCATTCATCTGGCTTTCTGAAAGGGGGTATATTCTCTTAAGCTACTTTATCTTTGATCATAAGTTTGGGCTCCCCAACAACCTTACTTAATACATACCTAACATTTAAGGTTTACAGAGAGTAAGTTTCAAAAAGCTGTGATATATCTCATCCTGTTAACTCTGAAAATATAGCACAGCACTGAGAATTTGGCGACAAACTTGCCTTTTCTACACTAAACATTGTGCAATGCTCACAGGTGTGTGAGACAGTCCAAGGCATCAGCCAAAACTGGAAACTTCTCAGTTCTCTGTATGATTTACACAGTGCCAAGCATTTCCTGGCTCGTGCGCAGAAAACCTGGAGCTTCACAGAACAGAATGCCTAAATAAAGTGTATACTTGCCCCATGCTTGGGACTGAACAACAAAATGAACAGCATCCAGGGAGGCAGCACAGTTTAGCTTCCAACCACCTCTGTAGCCAAGCTCCAAGGAGCCCTGGCCTGCTGTCCAGCTCACTGCTGTTGGAAAGGGGAGCTCATCAGGAGCTTGGAGGAGAAAGACCAATAGAAACAACCTCAAACACCATCATGCCTTTGCCCCAAACTTCCTGTAGATTAGACTGATTACCATCACACAGACACAATACAGCAGACATCACAGCAACAGTGCAAGGAATGGGCATGTCTCATTGTTTAGGCTTATAAACTGCCAAAAACCGCTAGATAAGAGATTCTGAGTGTAAAGTAGGCAACAGGCTGCTTTGATGCCCTTTCAGCAAATCTTTCCTATTTAAAATACATTATGAGGCAATTGCAGATGCTCTGGAGCGCATTTAGTCCTCACAAAACTATCACAAAGAGTTTTTCTCCCATGAAGTCTCAGTTTGCAGTATCCTGTGATTAAATTAAGAAATGTTACATATACACATGCACACAGATACAGTTAAAATAGAACAAGAAAAGTTTAAGAACTAACCCAAATCCGCTATTAAACAACATTACATTCTGCTCAACCTAAATGTTCTGCTCCGAGGGTGCCTCTGACAGTGCTTTAAATAGCTGTGACAGTGCTACAGCTTTCAGCTTCTTTCTATCAGCAATCCAGCTGTGTTAGAAAAAAAGACTGTTATGCTTCTATTTATGTCACAAGGCGCACAGGTTGTAAATACATGTTTTTAAATAAGCTAAAAAAAAAACAAAAACAAAGTTACCTTTTGGAAGCTATGCAGTTTTAGCAGAAAAATTACTAAGTACACTTAATTCATGATCCTCACAACAAAAATACCTACTTTTTGATCTACCACCACTGTTAACAACCTGAGGTTTGAAACGACATAACATCAGAGAGAGAGGAAAAATCGGGACTGCTGAGAATCCCTTTTCCCAGTTCCACATGCACTTTATCAGATCGTATCACCTCCATCTAGATTTGCAAGGCAAATCCAGGGTTGCTCTTGAGACCAGAATAAAACTCCCATAGTTTTCAACAATGCAGGATCCAACCCATTCCCTTCCTAACAGGTTCTCTCAAGCAATTTTATCCTAATTTTCAACCCTGTGGCTGAATTCTAATGCTTGCAGAGGCGAGTTCTTTAAGTGGAAAAGCAAGAGTAAAACGCAGATCTCAGAACAGAGCTATTTTACCTGCTGGGCTGGGGCATTTTCTTCACAGGGGACAGAAGGAGGCAACTGACACAAAGCAAGAAGTATACTGCTGTAATAATGTCTTTCCCATTACTACAGTTATACATATTTTAAGCATACTCTGTTCCTTGTGTTTCTATAGTAAAAGAATTACCGTCTCGAAAGTGTCCCATCAAGTTTCACTGGAAGCACGAAAACATTAATTTAGACCTCTGGATGCTGCTGATCTCTTTGCTGGACTTCCTCACACCCAACTGCACACTGCCACTTTCTATAGTGTAGTCAAAGCCAAACTACAGCCCTGCCTTACACTCAAATGAATTGCAGGAGTACTGCTTGCCTCAGCTTTACATAGCTAGTTCTTCTGAATCTACACCACAAATTCCTGGACAGCAGAAAAGATCTTTCTGCCCCAGAGCAGCCCACCAGTACAGCTCCCGTCTTCCCCTCATTGCATACACACTCAGCTCTATCTCTGCTTTTTCTTGCTCTGCAAACAATTGATCCTTTAACTTAAAGAGAGAGCGTGTTTTATTAAAGCAGATTGCTTGGAAGGAAAGCTCTTCTGGTGCTTGAAATTGTGATTAGACCAGTAGTTTAGTCATCTGTTCATAAATCTGATTCTACAAGCACTCAGCCTCCTTAAAGGAAAAGACCAGAAACATTTTCCATACAAATTGCTCAGCCAAACTCAGCTTTTTCTCTTTCTGCAAGTCCACCACAGCTCCAAGCATGCAAGATTAAAACTATTAAAAAACAAGCAAACAAAATAAAACCCCACAAATAAATGCACAAATTAAACTCCTTACCTTTTAAGGCTTTTTCACCCTTCAGCGTTCCCCCATTGTGAAAAACTGAATCTTTAGCAGTGGCAGCTACGCACACACGCACAGACACACACAAACCAGGGCTTTCTTCAGCTCACTCGTATTTCAAGTCTTTCATGTGATATCTTTGGCTGTACTTGCTTAATTCATTCCTGCTGCACTCAAAGGAAGTCAAGCCTGGCGAGGGCTGGCTCTGCAGCAACCGCTGTAGATATTCCTGACTAACAGGACAGCGGGGCTAATCTCACTTTATAAGCATCAAGAATGTAAATATATTTCACGGCCAAATTCCTAAACCTTAAGAGATAAAATGCACAAAATGCCCTAAGACACAGTTCAGCAAGGGAGTTACCAATGCTGAAGTTTTTGCTACAGAACAATACTCTCCACCCCAGCCTCACTTCTGGAGCTTTAATGGTGGCTATTTATCATGGGCTGTGCATATTCCCTTGCAGTAGTTACCATGAGAACACACTGCACAGGATTTGAATGTAAATTGCAACCTAGAGATGTGGGGGGATTTTTGTTGTTGTTGCAGTTAAAAAAGAGAACTCCCAAAGCCCGATGAAGTACATACTTTCTGCATGCACATATTTGCATGACAATGCTTGCAATTCAAAGGCTTGCTGTCCTGCACAAGAAGGAAGAAAAGGCAAGCTCTTTGCTTGGTATATGTAAAAAAACTACTCCAAACTTGCGGTCAGCAGTTGCGGTTCTGCAAATGCCCATCCATGTCACAAATCACATATGAAGAAATTCATAAAGCAAAAACCTACTGGGTAGTGTAAAATACAGAATAAGATGGGTGAGAGTCTCTGTTACTGCAGCAGTCTAAGTTCTTCAGAAAGAAGTAACAACACAGCAAGTAACGCGTTTGAAAAATGCCATTTCAACTTTTCCACTGAACTATTCTGGGAGTTGCTTCACCCAAAGAAGCGCTTGCTCACCCGCAGGCCCCTGTACCACTCATGGGAGCACATCCCCAGGGTTACTGTCTGAAACCTGAAAATGTCTCCCACTGCTTATGGACAGACTCCTACCAAACTGTCTTTACATGAAATGTGGTGACTTGTGCTGCAAAACATGCCAAAATCTTTTTGCCTGCACTGCCTGGGATTTGATGTAACCTTTGCAATGCAGCAGCTGCTTCCTCCCAGGCAGCAACATCCCAGTTCTCTTTCCTTACCAAGGTGACTGAAAGATAAACGCACTTTGCAAAGGGATGCCAGTCAGCCCTTCTTAGTTGACAGCAAACCTTGCTGAAGAAGAAGGACACACCTGTCTGATGTAGCCTTGTAAAAGGAATCACCTACTTGAGGCCAGCAAGTGTGGTGGGACAGGGACAAAGGGACACCCGAGGCAGCACTGCTGGCACACAGCACTCGGAGACAACAGAAAGGCTGAGCACTGCCTGTGCAGCACAAGAGTCCTTGCAGGAACTGTCTTGTTCTGAGTGGATTCAGATCCACACGTAACATTACTGCTGGCACTTTGTGAGCTTTCCTTACACCCACTCTCTGATAACACTTTCACCTCAGGACTCTTCTAGTGCCTGGCCAAATTACTCAAGTGATATGCCAGGAAATGATGCAGCTGGGACGTATTCCACAAGTCTTGATTTGAAGCTATGTAATTCTGTAAAACCCAAGGCGACAAGATCCAGGTAGCTGAATTAAGCAGCGTCAGCTGGGCGTGATGCCATACTTTATGACTGTGCCTTCCTGGGGAAGAATAAAGCCTTACAAGCTAGTTAAAGCACTAAGGATAGCTTGTGTTTGGCCCCGTGCACTTGTGGCAAGCGATGCAAAAGCAGGGAAACATGCTCTGATTTTGGGATATGGCTGGGCTCCTCAGCAGGATGAGCCTGCACAGCAGTGCTGGGAGCCATACCAGACTGCCTCGGCAAGTCAGATCCATGCTCAGAGCCTGAGGCTCTGCTTCCTTGAGCACCAGTGACAGCAGTAATTGGCAGTCAGAAGGCCTACTTAAGACAAATATTTATTGAGAATGGCTGTGATTAAAGACATATTTTAAAGTTTGGCAGAAAGGATCTCTAATACACAAGCCACTTCCACACCTGCAAATGAATAATACCAGACCTTAACTTTCAACAGACAGTACCACACACACCCTTTAGTTGTACCTAGGCCATGTAACATATTACCTTTACTTTCAAAGTATTACAGTGAAGCTCTGCAGACGATGATCAGGATTTCTCGTCTCCCTTTTTAATGTATAATGTGCCAGCTCCCAGCACCAGCAAACACTGTAGCCTTCCTGTAGAAGGCCTACCCCAAGGCTCTACAGCTGAGTCAGTAAACCATAAAGATGCCTCCATTTATGGTCTAACACTTTTTAGCTTTTAAATGCTGGGCTCAGCCTCCTTAGAAAAGCCACAAAGGCACCTATGCTCCGGTAAAGAGACCCAGAGTCTGCTGACTGACCAAGGCTGATATACAGAGCGCATGCTTGAGACACAACTGCAGAGGGGTGTGCATAAAAATCTGAAGCTGGGTCACTGTATTAAGGATATGTATATTTTTTAAATAAAGATTTCTAAAAATAAAGGTTTTACCCAGATAACTAGCAATTCTGTGCTGAAAGTTTAGTAAAATGGCCTGGAAGCTCAGAGTCCTCCTTACATTCAGGCTGCTCTTGCTGCGGTGGCATTATATTAGGTCTGTCCTCGTGCTTATTTCTGCAAAAAACTCCTTATGAAGTAAATTCAGTAATTGATACAGTCATGGCTCAGTAGGACAATATTCTAATTCCAGCCTGACAACCAGTTCACGCACTGCATTCACCAAACTTCTACTCACTCCACACCCTGTGTGCATTCATCCCTGCAGATGGGACCAAGCTGTTCTCTTGCTGTTTCTCTGTATCGCGTTCCCTGAGCTGTACTTCTAATTGGTGTTTAGGCTGTTATCATGCTATACTTATGTTTGTAATGATTCAGAGCTATTTTAAGAGCACAGTTTTTATTCAGACGCCAAGCATTTATATCTTACTTCATACTAGAGGACATGCCGCTTACTACTCCAGTGTCTCATGGCTCTTTAATGACCTATATCTCAAAGTGCATCGCAGGTGCCAAACAGTCTTACCTTGATCCTTTTAAATGGCTCTGCCCTCAGAAGTGCTGTTAGCAGTCTTAGCACCTGGGCACTGATTTTTCCAGAATGAATACACACCATGATGATAGGACTCCTAAGTAAAATTAATCTTCACAGAATCCATTACGACTTTTTGTACCAACTTTTGCAGTAGGTTTACAGAACAGACTTAATTTTGTCTCATTTCTTTATCTAATCTAATTAAATTTTAAGGTTTAAAACATATATATATATGCATATATATTTATATATATATGTAAAATAATTGCAAAGAAAAATAATTGCCCTTTCAGAGATCGCATGCTTCAGAGAAGGCTTGCATTTTGCCAGTGGCCAGTCTATCACTGCAACAGAGCAATGAGAGCAACAATACATGAGTAGAAAGTTAGGTGAATAGAAGCCCAGCAATTCTGTTCAAGCAACCTACTCCAGCACAGATTTCCTAAACACAAAAAGTGAAATCCTTACCTACGTCAGAAATTTCATGCCAACTCTAATGAAGCCAGGATTTTGTCCACTAGGACCAAACTGGATTAAAAGCTGTGACTCTTTCATTAACAGAAGTGGATGTGCCTGTCTAAGTGCATGAGAAAACAGCAGCTGCTGAACCCTCTGAAGTGTCAAGAACAGGGAATTACAGACGCAAGCTGTAATAATCAAAGTTTTAAAAGAGATGGGCCCAGATAAGGCTGTCCTAGAGAAAAATGCAGATGTTGGAAGTAGGGGCTGCTCACAGTGATTATGCCAATATTAAGACTCAGAAGAAAAATTCTGAATGGAGAAAAGAACTTGAGAAGGCCATTAAGCCAACTGCCAAGATTGGCTCCTTCTGGCCAATGGGGGAATTTTTGCCTCTGGGAGTGCTTGCAAAGAAAGTGCAGATCTTAAATTTACCTTGAACAGTCTTCTGAATAGCACCAAGGCTTAACAAGTTTTTATTACCAGCAAACTTGGAAGAAACACGCATGTAGCTTGTTTTTAAAAAAACCTTTTTTAAAATTATTGAATATGCCCCAAAAGGACAGATGGAGAATAGAAAGACAAGGTTGCAGGGATGAATCATCATCAGATAGAAAAGGAGGCATGAAAAAAAAAACTGTGAGGAAAAAAGCAACAGAGATAGTTGTGTCAAAGTTCAGAAGGATGAAATGATACGTAGTTCTGAATGCTGAACTGAAGTTAAGGGAAATGAAGGAGAAAGGGCTTCATTAGCAGAAAACACTCATTAAGCATTCCAAGTGGAAAAGTTTCCAAGTTATGGCTAGTTCAGAAGAGACTGGAAACTGAGAAAACACACAGATTGATTGTTTAGGGGTCTCCCAAAGATTAATGGGCCCTCTGTTCTTCTGTCTGAGGCCTGATTGCAGAAATGTCTTGTGACAAAAGGTCACGGGCTCTATGTGTTCTCTGTAGGAAATTGCTCTAATGAGTGTAGAACCTGCTTTGATATGTAAATATTTAGTAGTCTACTGCATATGCTGAATTGTTTTTGCTTGACACTGTAACATATTTGAAAATTAAACTTTTCATCAATTAAAAATCAAATAATTACTGTAAATTATCACATCTCTTATTCAACATGAATAAACTTTAAGGAGTAGAAGAGCAGAGGAAGAACTGCCAGCTGCATATTCTGCTTTTCAAAGCTTTGAACCCCTTCCATTTGCTTATCCTCATTTGCCTTCAGAATTCAAACCATACTTCTAGAGTAGAACACCTCTTGGGCACCCTCACCTCCTCCAGAATCATAAGGGACGCTCACTGATGGGTGTCACCTACTAGTACCCAATCAAGAGAGCAACAAGTAGCTTGAGAGGCTTTGCTCTTGATGACACAACCTCTCTTCTTTTAGAGTCTTTCTTGTCCAGCTCTCTTTTAATGCCACATATTTAAAAAAAGCAGCTATGGTGGATTTTTCTTTTACATCATTTGATAATTCCCAAGCATTTATTTTATTTAAATACTTCTTGAAGGATGACATTTTAGCATTCCAGGTCACTGCTACAGCAGTAGACAAAAAACATACTGCAAAACGCTCAATGAAGATTCTAGTCTTTTTCAGTCCTAACTTCTCTCTGTCAGGGCCTCATGTGGATGTTTCAAGCAGTTATATTTCTATCCAACCCTGCTCAGTGAGTCACATATGTGATAATACCTGGTACCTCTCATATTGCTAACATCTCTCTGAGCTGTGCCAGCCTAGAGCTACGCAGACTGATACACCTTTTTTTCCTTTATCCAGCTGGACAAAAAAAAAAAGCAATCAGTCATATGACAGGAGAAACTATGGCAGTTTAATGTCATGTGTATCCATGGAATCCAACCAAGCTACAGAAGAAGCAAATGCTTTTCAGCTGGAGCTGAACGCTACCAACAAATACCAAGTAATTCAGCAGATGGCATTAAAAATCCCCGTGTTGGTAAGACAGAAGGAACAGACAGCAGTGCCCAGCAGACAAAATGGCGAGTCACAAAAATGCATTTTGAGTACAATTTCTTGAGTAAAAAAATGCCATTCACAAATATTACGTATGGTTTTCTTTCTAATTTCCCACCAAGCCTTCTACTACACCAGCTACATCAAGTAAAATGCATGACCGTTTCCCTACTAGCTTCAATCCAGTTCTTCAAATAGCCTTTTTTTTTTTTCCTTTAAATTAGTTAAAGCCATCAAATCCAATTAATCTGCAACCAAATTAATGCAAATGGAGAACAAGGACAACCATTTTTGTGTAAGATTTCATTGATATGTTTGTACATACTTTGAGAAATTCCCGTAGACAGTCCTTTACAATATTCTCCTGCACTGAATCCTGCACTTAGATGTGGTTTCTGAGACTGAAGCAGTCTCCGACTTCTTTAAAGCATCCATTTTCACAGCTGCTAACTGTGTGAGAACTTTGTTTTAATGCTAGTAAAATGTGTGTGCAGATACAGTAGCATATGCCAAATTCATCAGGGATGGAGCATTCCAGTGGGAAAAAAAGTGTGAGAACAACGAGGAATATGGGAGTGAGAACTCAGCTGTTTCCTTGCTGTGGAAACACAACTTGCATCAACCATGGCAAATCCTTGTGACTTTGGCACAGTGGAGATCAGCCTTTCTTGGATGCAAATGGACAAACAAGTAAAAGAATGCAAATTACTGAACTAATTCTTATACTCCAGTGGCAGCAGGAGGGCTTTATAAGGGTTGTGGAGCTTCCAGAAAGAAACGGGAGAAAGGAGAACGTGCTTTTCAAAACTGCATTTCCTCGGTGATCAGAGATGTTGCTGCACACATCCCTTGGGGGGGTACTGGTGGATGGCAAGCTGGACACAAGCCAACAATGTGCACTCTCAGCCCAGAAAGCCAACCATATATTCTGGGCTGCATCAAAAGAATAATGGTCTGGAGATCGAGGAAGGTGACCCTGCCCCTCTGCTCTGCACTGGTGAGGCCTCATCTGGGGTACTGCATCCAGATTTGGAGTCCTTAGTACAGGAGAGATGCAGACTTGTTAGTGTGTCCAGAGGAGGGCTACAAAAAGGATCTAAGGGATGGAACATCTGTCCTATGAGGATAGACTAAGATAGCTGGGGATGTACAGCTGGGAGAAAAAAAGGCTCTAGGGGGAGACCTGATAGCAGCTTTTCAGTATCTAAATGGGGGCTGCATGAAAGAAGGGGACAGACTCTTAAGCACGCCCTGTTGTGACAGGACAAGGAGAAATGGTTTCAAACTAAAAGAGAGAAGATTTAGACTGGATATAAGGAAAGATTTTTTACGATAAGGCACTGGAACGAGTTGCCTAAAGAGGTGGTGGATGCCCCACTCCTGGAGACATTCAAGGTCAGGCTGGATGGGGTTCTGAGCACCTGATCTAGCTGTAGGTGTCCCTGTTCACTGCAGGGGAACTGGGCTGGATGACCTCTAAAAGTCCCTTACAACTCAAACAATTCTATTATTTTATGACAGGTGCTCACTGACCCCAGCTGCCAGCTGAGGCTCTGTCATTCATGGGGTCTTGAATACCTAGAGGCTGCAAAGCAGAGTGTACTTAGAACATCAAACACTTCCAAAAACATAAAATAGGCTCAAATTCACCTCCTGACTGCTCCCTCCTGCTAAGATGCATGCAGTCTGCATGTTATTTGACACACTAAGAGGAACGGTACAAAAATGGAGTTTAAAAGAGCGTGTAAATTCAGAGATGTACCATCCAAATAATCAGAAAAAGCTGGAATGACATTTGCCAGACGACTTTTCTTTTGTGCTGATAAACCAGATATTTCATTGGAATGTAGTATATGAACCAGATTTATAGTGAAGTTGCCTATTTCTAAGTTATAACATGAAAACCATAAAACAGGTTTGTTACTACCTGAACTTGTTGCATTTTTGACACATGCAGTCTGTGCTGAACAACAGTCTATAAAGCCAGAAACAGGCACATAAAATCCCTGAATATCAAAACTAGCTAATAATATCAATGTTAGCGACTGCTATACTATTGTCTTTTTATCCCCTATAAAACCCTCCAATACATCCAAGCTTCGACGCTGTCTTTCATTATCTGCAACTCAAAGACAAATTGATACAGTAAGCCTCAGTTTCCAAGTCTCTTTTTAAAACACAGTTCTGTAAGAGAACATAGCAGCTAGAATGCCTAGAATTGCACGTACGTTCAAAGACTAACTCAGGACAGCGAGTCATTGATGCCTGTTTGGCTGTTAGTACAACCTTTCTCTTCCTCTAATGATTTAAAACTGATGCTGAAATGTTGACATTTTTTTCCTCCTAAGTAGGCTCTCACAAAGTTGTCAGATGTGCAGCATTTTATAACTTCTTCATACAAATCAGAGAGTTTTGAACAATGGCTACTGAAATGATGACCAGAAACAGACTTTTACAAAGTTAGTGAAGAATGCCACTGCCTGCTTCACACAGCCATAAATAACCACAGAGTTAGTGAAAGATTGGGCCTGGGACACACAGAAAAGATGGGAGCAATTTTAAATCTTACCTTTTGCACATTGGGTTTGATGCACCGAACAAAGAAAGGATTTGAAGAACTCAGCGTTGCCATTAAGGAATGAAGTGATTCCTAAAACACAAAGACAACACTTCATGAGTTGGCTTTTTGCACAAGTAAAATACCCTGGCAGAAGCTCTTATAGCTTAGTTCAGCAGAGAGTATCTACTGCAACACCTAGTGGTTCTCATCAGAAATTACAGTATTATGTAAGTCACGTCATTAGACAATGAACATAAAGAACAAATACATGCGTGCTTGTTTCTTTTACTGGCTGTTCTGATTAAAACCATCATCAGTGCCCTACAGCGAACAAGATATACAGATGGATAAGAAGGAAACTGTTCACAAGGAAACATCAAGCTGGAAAATTGCTGTTTCAATTATCTTTGAATGAGTGTTTAAGACTTAAATCCTGTATTCCCAATCTGCTATACTCAAGCAGGTCACAAAGCAGGACAAGGGGGTCTAAGGTGGAATGAAACAGCTGCAAAAAGCAGGGTTTCTCTTTTCCTTTCAGCCACCCCATGCCCACTCATTATCCACTTTCCCTTCAATCAGCAGCATTTTGCTCGTACGGAGTTTCCCTCTCCTATACAGCGTCGTTCTTTCTTGCTAAAAGGACACTGTGGCAGTAAATGTAATTCAGCAAGATGGCAGAAAAAAGACACGGTAGCCATTGTTTTTTCAGTGCTTATTTTTCGAACAAGTGCCCCAAATTTACAAAAACTGAGTAAAGAATACGGTGGCAAAGAAAACATCTCTGAATGAAAGACAACACTTGCGGCATTAAGTAGTTCCAAGGTTATTTCATTTGATAGCTAACTGCATTTAATAACAGAAAGATAGATTACAAGGTTCAGTGAAAATAAAACACTCCGAGTTTTGGAACTCTGTATGACCCAACACACATTAGGCTATCAGTTATCTTAACCTCAAATGGGAGATAAAAATCACAAAAATCCCTCAGTTCTTTTATGATTATTATTTTAATTACACATCCACTCCTTTCCCTTCTGAGCCATCATTCCGTATCTCATTCCAACTTGCCCCATTCTGTGTCATTACAGAGATATACCATTTAAAATTGAAGTTTTATATTTACTTTGCAGAGATACAAACGACTGAACAGAGCCCAGGCTTTAAACGGCCCTGAAAACTAGCAATGATAATGCTTTACCCCTCAAAGGTAGTGCTGTGTGCCAGGCAGCAGACAGAATACAGAGCAAGCTGCCACAGAGGCAGAAAATTCACCTTTTAAAGGAGCAACCATGTGTCCTACCATATGTTCTTGAGCGAAACTGCCAAGGGCAGTGTGTTGCAACAAATTCTTGCTTTAATCTGCAAACCAAGGGCTTTCTTGATAATTAAATGTGAAGTGATAAAGGCAACAGGCAAAGTAGTGGGGATGTGCAAAGGATTTGCTCCAGAGCCATGGAGCAAACGGTGAAGAGACTGGAGACACAAATGATAGTTGTCTGGCTTGTTTGTCTTTGTTGGCCTCCAGACCAGAAGTCAAGGGCAGCAAATATTAAACAGCAAGAAAATACAAAGGCAAATATTTTAGTGTAAGGACAAATATTTACAGCTTTAAAAAGTAAAGGCTTCATATGTACAAGCCTGCATGAACATTACTGTATCTATGGACACCTAAGTCAATTCTTAGACTTCTAGTAACAGTAGCTACGACTTGCAGAGATTAGAAACTTGGTCAGTCTAAACACAAATGAGTTGCTATGTTTTCACAGCTATCTTTCATACAGGTAGACAGATTTTACAAAGCTCCGCACACCTTTAAGTCAGTGTCAGATGATGCACCAATCCAAAGGAAGCCCTGCTTTAAGCAACAGGCTGATAGTCAACTTCAACTATTCTACATGCACCCCCTAACACCCTCCCAGTCAAGGCTGTTGAATGAAGAACAGCAGTTTAATCGACTTATACTAAGAACTTCGCCCTCACGCTTTCATTCAGTTTCATTTAACTGAAATGAGATGTACTAACCCCTGGGAGGCTTTAAAACCTGGAAAAAATGCCCAAACAGATCCTTCGGGGGAGGTATGGAAGTCGACTTCTTGGAAAGCACCCTGACCAGTTAATGGTCAGTTACAGCAGCTTTAGATAAGAGGCAATCATGTTTTCACTTCGTGTTTTATCATGTTTTCTGCTGTCCACAGATCCTGACGAAGATGAGATGGAACTGTGTATACCACTACTTGTAAAGTGGAAGCAAAAATACAATCACTTTCTATGCAGTAATGTCTGAAGATCTACTTTGCACAAAAATGAAAAACTATGTGGAAACAGCATCTTCCCTTATCCTGAAGAGATATCAAATAATACCACCCCATCACAAGAAGTGAGTATTCTGTGAGACAAGCAATGATAGCACAGAGCAGGCTGTCCAGGGAATACAACATCAGTGTTTTTAATAAAATACACTGTGTGCATCCCAGCACACATCACTTGCTGTTCTGTCCAACAGCCAGCAATAGTCTGTTAGGATAAAATCTGCCCTCAGGGGGACCGAGTCTGCACCCTTTAAAAAAGAAAAAGTGAAGGAAGGGTGCAAATGTATATTACTTTAAGCAAAATGAAAGACAACTAATCCAGACTTGTACTCATGCAATTTAAGGAGGGGTTTGTGCCAAACTTTTAAATACTTTGCAGATAGACCTTATGCTAGATTTCAGTTTGGTGCCATTCTTGATGGCAAGGCTACAAACTCATAAAAAGGTGTTTAATAAAAATGTTTTCCAAACTACGTTAACAAGAAATGCAACACCTTAATGAGATATTTTCTGAGCTTATTTTTTTGTTGCATGCAGGCACTGCCGTAAGCCTTTGTGCCACCGTGTGGTTAGTTTTGAATTAGAAAGAAAAAAACAAGACCAGCGACCAACTTTATAGAAGAGCTTTAAAATAAGGACAGGTAAGCAATTGGAAAGCAATTGGAGTTTCATGTGGATGGTGTGATGTGAAGTTTGGCTTCTACTTGAAGCTAGCCAGTATGCCCCATCAGCTGATTACTAAGTACAGTGTCATAGAAGAGACAGCAGTGCTTCGATGCTGAATTTTCACCTATTTTGATCCGTAATTGTTCTTTACTGAATGGGGTTTATCTGTCACCAATTAGATACAAAGCACAGATGACACAATAACTAACCTTGAACTGTAGACTGACAGTGGGTTTTCTGTGCTTGCTTCCGCATTTAAGAGTGTCTTGATTGTTGCGACTTGAAACGTGTTCAAATAGATCATAGATGAAATCAAGACTGAAACAGGAAGGAAAAATCAAATCTCTGAAGTGTATATGACTTACAACTATAAAATGCAGAGTAAGCTTTGTCACTTTGAAAGCAACTCCTCTGTGCAAACAATACTTATCAATTTTCTCCAAAACTTAGACTCTACCTTTGCAGAATTTATGCAGGGGAGCAAAAAAAACCCAAAAACACACAACAAAAAAACACAACAAAAACAAACCAAAACATAACAAGGAGGTTCTTCCCTCTTCTTTCCCAGCACACAATAAGGGAAATGAAGAGTGAAGAATCTTTACTGCATTTTACTCTATACACTCGAACAAAACTCCAAGCGACCATAATGAGTACCTAAGGACTAAAATCCAAGAATTCCTATTTATCATGGGCCACAACACAAAATAGTTACCCACATGAGCTTCACTTTCTGATGCTAGCTGTAAATGCTATTCTTCACACTATCAGTTTGGTATCCCCCTCTTGCCACTTCTACAGAAACATAGATCCTTTAACTCCATACAGACATTGGTGCAAGAGCAAAACCAGGTTCTGTACCTTTAACTCATTTGCTACTTCTACCTACATACTTGACAGCTGTCATGTCAGATACATCAAAAAAATAGAACAAGGAACATAGTGAAGGAAATTCTCACTAATAGTTTCCCCTGCACAGAAGAGCTGAGGGATTTACAAACAATTCCCAGAGCAAAGCAGGACAACTGGATGCACTAAGGTAGCAGCTGAGAACAGAAACAATTTGGGCTCTGTTTCCTCTTCTCTTGGGAGCCCTCAGTGTGTCCTGGAGTCTAAACCAAATCCTTAAAGAAAGGCATGTGGTCCTGCTCCAGCTCACAAAGTACTGTAAGGATCTTGAGACCTCACGCAACAAAATAACAGGAGGAACACGAGTAGCAAAGACATCCAAGAGTAAAGTTCCAGTAATATAAACTAGTTTTGGAAATCTTTCCTTTTAAACTATTGCAATTAATTTGCACTGTGGTAGGTCCTGAACACTAAGATTTCAAGAAAACTAGGAAATGCCAGAAATACGAGGTAACTGAGCTATATGTGAAACAAAAATCATACATTCACCTGCCTGTGAGGCATCCTGAAACAGTAAAAAATCAACTACTCTCAGTATCCTTACTTATCTGGTAGCAAGTCAGCTGTCTAGCACCCCTCTGTATTGAACAGGAACAAAGTACTGTACAATGTGGGAAAGCCTGAAAGTGAGAACTGATTACAGCCAGATTTAATATGTTTTTATTTCAACTCTGCAATATTACGCAACATTTAGCATAGTCAAACCCTAGCATAACTAGCTGATATGATACCTCTTAACACGATATCCTAAAAAACAATAAATAGACATATATATCACAGGAATGTACCTGCTTTCACGTAGCAAGTTCAGGAGATCATCTCTGAATGTATCTCTGTTCTTCTCCAAGATCCCCCGGACATCATACTGGACCTAGCAGGAAACAGAGCTGATTCGAACAACAAGCCAAGCAGTCAAGCAGCTCTCACAATGGTGCTACTGTAAAAAGCACTGAGGGAACAGAGTGCTTTAGTTAATTTTCAGCAGCCTCAGGGTAAAATTAAGCTAATGAAAGCTCTGTTTGGAATAATTTCGGCAAATAAAATTACCTCTCCAGCATAGTGCTTCACTCCAAAGTTGTGAACAGCAACTCGTGGTTTTACATAAAAAGGATTGTTCTAATTGGAGGAAAAAGAAAAGAGAGAAATATTTTGAGGGAGTCAGGGAATAGAATAATATTATCTTCTAATCCCTGATTTAAACAAAACATTGTCTTTCTGCAAACTTCCCAGAAGATTTGTACTGCAAAAGTAAACAACTATCTTATAATAATAGGATCTGTTAGTCTGGGATGCTCCGAATGCAATAAAAACAACAGATTTAGAGCAGCTACCAAGGCATAATACTAAAACTGAAACCATCTGGCAAACCCACCTATTAAAGGCATTTTGAAAAGGAAGGCCTTAAACCAGCAGTTACAGAGATCAGTAGACATATGCCTGAACCACCAGAACTCTTGACAATATTTCCAGGATTACAACTAAAGATAATACCAATCTGTACGGAGAGAACAGCAACCCTTTGGTAAATGACATCAATGTGATTACTTTATTAAATCAAGGGAAATGGAAAATCTAGGTTAAATGGGTTACTGCAGATTGTTACTGATCTAGGAGCAGAGTTTGATCTGTTCACCAGTATGGAATTCTTAACTGGATAGTAGCAAGATATGACTGGGCAGTAAGAAGATAACAGGCTCAGTCCTCAAAGCAAACGATGTGGCCTGCCATGCAAGTAGGATCACATCCAAGACTTCTTCTACAACTATGAACCATATTTGAACCACAGACTTCTACAAACGCAGAAGGATCCTCCATACTGCACACAGAATGCATCAGCAAAACATGACATACAGCATGCTGGGCATTCAGCTTCTCCAGTAAAGTGGAGTCAGTAGCTTGAGGGAAATGGCTCTCTTCATTGATGAGTGCCAGCAGGCCAAGTTTCTAGAACAGGAAAAAAAATCAGGCATAAGATGAATTACATGGATACAGACCTTGTCCTCAGTTTGGAAAAATTACAACATTCTTGAAGTTATCGTTTGCAGAGAAATGCAAAGCCAAAAGTGCATGACTAAAAACCCAGACTCCTAGAAGTCTGCAATTCTATTTTTCTGGCAACTTCCCTTATGAAACAGATTACATACGATATGTAAGCAAAATAATGAAAAAAGGAGGTATTGGAAGAAGCCACAGCTTTCTTGATGTAGGGAATATTTAGGTACATACAGTGACACTGACCCAGAATACAGCTCTAGCCTCTGGGATCTCTGGTGATTGGTAACTTAGGAGCTCCCCAAGTCTGAGATGTTCAACAATTTTTCTTCCATGAATCTATGAGGAGCGACTGAAGGAACTGGGGCTGTTTAGTCTGAGGAAAAGGAGGCTGAGTGGAGACCTTATTGCTCTCTTCCAATATCTGAATGCAGCGAGAGTGGGCTTGGTCTCTTCTCACTGGTGACAGAATGAGGAGAAATGGCCTCAAGTTGCACCAGGGGAGGTTTAGGTTGGATATCAGGAAAAGCTTCTTTACAGAAAGGGTTGTTAAGTGCTGGAATAGGCTCCCCAGGGAAGTGATTGAATTGCCATCCCTGGATGTGTTTAAAAACCATTTGGATGTGGTGCTCAGGGACATGATTTAGTGGAGAGTTGTTAAGAGTTAGGGCAGTATGGTTAGGTTGGGTTGGACTCGATGATCTTTACGTTCTTTTCCAACCTGAGCAATTCTGTGATTCTATGATCTATTTACTTGAACCAGTGAGAACTTCTAGCACCCGCAGTGCCAAGGGCATAGCAGAAGATGCACAGCTTAACTAAGCACCATGTAAATTAGACCCTCCCTTTGTTTTGCATATGTCTCTGTATAATTTCCTTTGATGTTCCCTACTTCTTGTACTAGCATAGGTGGTAAACAAAATAAGCTACTTTGCAGTTAATTAATATGTCCAACAAGTTTTATGTTGATACAACCTCTCAGAAAAAGTTCTTCAGGTGCACATTTTAATAAGTTACATCCCATCAGCCCAGAGGAGCCTCTGCCAAACTCCACTGTCCTAACAGCAGACACACTCTGACTGATGCATTTTCTGCCCACCACCACAGTTCTGTGATCACTTGAACTCAAAAAGTCATGCACTCCACTACAGAGATAAATTCATGCTGCTTTCTTGTATTGCTATCAGACGTGAATATGAATAAAACTACAAGTAACTTAGGCTTGGACATCCAGCCCGATGGAATTCAGCCATTTCTACGCAGTGATCATAGATCTCATATGCCCTTTGTTGCTAATATTCCTGTTAATAATCATGTAGAAACCTCATGCTCTTTTACGTGTTTCTTTAGTACTAATCAGAAGTCAAATTACAGATGAAGCAAAAATTGTCAGGCAACCCAGAAAAATCAATTATGGGAGAAAGACACTGTCATTCTTTCTGTCCCATCCCATTCCCTTTTCCACCAATCAGCATTCTCTTCGGATTTGTTGCAAAATCCTCAATGGAAAAGATTAGTGTTTTACATTTTAAATTTGGACTCCGTTAAGTTCCATTTGTAATTTTTACTATTGTAGTGATTATTAGAGTAATTAATAGAAAAATACACAAAAAAAAGCAGCAAGGAAACATCTATAACTGAAGCAAACTCCCATTCTTTTTTAACCATTTCCAAATATTGCTTTTGTATATGGTTGTACACTGCTAAAAACTACTGCAAGGAAAGACAGGTGTGTTGAGCTTAGAATACAAACTAGAATGTTAAAACAACGCATGAAAGCAATAACATCAAAATTCACTGCTTAAACACAAGAGCCACTATCACCTATAATTAGTTTTAGTTGTCAGCAAGCGTTTTAAAAACATTACTTAAGAACACAACCTAGAATTAGGTGATGATATCAAATACTTTATTACCTTTTCAATGAGATCCAAGCATTCGCCATTGTCTGTCCAGTCTATATCTTCCCAAAGAAGACCTTCCCTAAGGAAAATAAAGAGTCTTTTTATTGATAACTACAGGGAAAATATTTTAAATGTACAAACGGGAGGAGATGATGGGTTTGTCTTGCAAACTGATGTGAAACTGGCTCGCTCTTAAAAAAACATACAGCCACAGAATAAGATATTTTCAAAGTAAGCTGAAGTAGCTGCTAACCCAAATTTCAAGTGAATATTTCTGTTTCCAGAATTCTTTCAAATTTCACCTGTGACTCTTACCTGCTGTATTCCAGTTGCTCCAGAGAAAAAATGTGCTTATTGAAATACTCCTGGAGCTTTTCATTTGCATAGTTAATATTGAATTGTTCAAAACGGTTTACCTAAAAGACAAGACATTTGTAAAAATGCATATGTCAAGTATTTTACTTGCAAAAAATAAACTGAATCAAGTCGTTAGACATTTAATAATCAAATTCCAGTGAAGATGACAAAGATATACATAACAATGAAGCATCGGATCCATCTGAAAAAGCTTTTGAAGTGTACCTCAAAGTTTTCAAATCCAAATATGTCCAAAATTCCAATGGACTTGAAGTCCTCCTTGCTTCTGATTCTGCTGTTGATTTTCTTAATGACCCAAGCAAAACATTGAGAATAAAGTGCCATAGCCATAGAATCTCTGCTATCTATTGCCTGCAATAAAAACAACACAATGCCTCATTCATCACTGTAACTGAGAACTTAGCAGACTTAACCATCCTGTGTTCTCTGCACAGCACAAAGCAAGCTATAATGCAAGCAGTTTTTTCATTCCTATATACCTTGACAGTAATTGTCTTAACAGACACCAAGATTCCTCAGTTAAGCTTTAACAGGATGATAGCATATCTAATCCACGTGGCTCTAAAATTACATTTCAAAACTAAAGCAGACAAAGATTAGAAAACTACAGATCTAAACTGGGGGTGAAGAAAAGAGAAGGGTAGGAAATAACACATTATTTTTCCCCCTTCCGTTCTTTGTCTGATTCCTTTCTTATAAATAACACAATTATTTTTAAGGAAAAATTTCCAGACACCTAATACAAACATCCATAATGGATAATGTTAGCCTACATGATTACAATTTGGAAAAAAAATGTTAAGCAAGCAGACAATATAGTTACAAGAGCCAACCTAGAAGCCTAGGCAAGAATGACAGAATGAGATCTATAGAGATTTATAGAAGTCCAATTTCACCTTTCACAAAAAACTAAGCAGAATTTTTGACAGCAACTTTAATGTATGAGCTAAGCTTCTGTTTCTGAGCAACCAAAGGTTTAACTCTGATAGGAAACACATTCGTATATTTAAGAGACCACAGAAATACATCAAAGCACAGATGTTTTTACCTGTTGTATACTAAGAGGTGTTAGGATTTCTTCTCCCCTGAGTATCATTGACCTCTGTGTCAATGCTTCAGTTAGTTGTGTGGAGTCCAGCCCCAGTAGTTCTGCAGATCTACCCAGAGCTGCCAAAAGGAGGAGACAATTACATGTATGTCCTTGAATATGTAAGGCACGGTATTACAAATCGAACAGCTGAAAAGGAATTCAGTAATCAAAATTCATTACAATTAAGTCACTTATTTTCCCTCCTACTGCTACATAACAAGGATTACAACCATCTTCTTCTTACACCAATGTACTTTTCCATACACAAAAACTCAGTCAGCGTCCGCATGCGTTTCTGCTTTCCTTGGGATGATGAGAATTAGAAATGAATTTTTTTTCCTAACATTTATGTTTCAAAGTGCATTTTTTCTGCAATGGGTAAAACAGTACACAATGTTATTTTTTTTATTTCTATATATGAACAAATATTTGAAGTGCTCATAAGTCTAGTCTTTCCTATGCAAGTTTTAGCATTTTTCTAATGCAAAAATATAATTTCAAACAAGCAATTAAATTGGAATTTCACTGGTATTAATGGAATAGACTTATACACTCAAGGTATTTCCTAACTGAGATCTAGCATCCAACAATGAAGTCTTACCTGCTTCATCTGTCAAAAAGCAAAATCAACTCTTCAACTGACATTTACAGATGCTAAAATGCAATAAGACTTTCAATATCTTTGATATGGTCTGATATACTAGCAGTGAATTCAAGTTTCACAGCCTTAAGAAATATTGACATACTACAGGGAAGTGCAGTCTTCTCACCTGTTTTAAAGGACACCTGTGCCCCACCAGCAGTGATAAATTCAATATTTCCTAGATGCAAAATGCCAGCCAACAGCCTCAAAACTTCTCGCACCTCCTCCTTGCTGAACTGCATCACTTCCATTGCAGTCTGGAATGACACAAAGACTTGTTAAAAACAAAGAATGAACACTGACTGAATAACGGGGGCAAGAACAAATGCACGAACTATGCTGTCAGGCCCAGTCAGTACTGACAGAGGACTACCAGGAGTTAATTCCTTTGCCATCAGCCAAAAACTAACTATCAGAAATTCCCAAACTTGGGTCTACTATGCTACTCCAAAAGAGCGGTCAGGCACTGGAATGGGCTGCCCAGGGAGGTGGTGGAGTAACTGACCCTGTAGATGTTCAGGGAATGTTTAGATGTTGTGTTGAGGGATATGGTTTAGTGGGAACTACTGGTGATTGGTGGACAGTTGGACTGGATGATCTCGTAGGTCTTTTCCAAGCTTGGTGACTCTATGATTCTCTCTGAGACCAGGTCATGGCTTTTTACCCTTACAGTTAAGGCACATCAAGCTATGGTCACTGCAGATAGACAAATAATGCGATACACTTCATTTTCCATAAACCATTGCTTACAAATGGAAAACCTGACTCATGCTGCAAGTACAAAGGCTGAAGATGTACTTTGTATGGAAGACCTTTCACAACAGAGCTCTAAGAAAGGCAGCAGTACTATGAATTCATCCCCGTGCCTGCTGTGCAGTTCCTTCCTGTCTCCTACAAAAAGACATACAAAGGAAAGAATGTCTGAAGTACGGGGACTTGAGAATCATCTTGTCTCCAGGACAGTATCCATTAAGAAAGCAAAAGGGGGCAAAAGAAGTTTATACTAAGTAATGTTTCCAGAACCTAAATCGTAATAAAGTGGATGAATAGAATAGGAAACAACAGGCAAGTGAGAATGACAAGATTTCTGCCCACCTCCTGTTCCAGGAAAGCAGCTGAGCAGCATCATGCTGTGCTCAAAGCATGTCCATGTTTCAGACAGCACAAAAACTCCACCTGCCAACTTAATTTCATACCCCACCCACCCTTGGGTGATTAGCACAAATTAAATGTCAAGCTAATCCACTTAAGCTATGTGACTATAGAGTAGGTAAGTTACCAACATTTCCAACTGCTATCCTCCAGATCAGGAAGTCTTATACTAAACATAACTACTGCTTCTAATTCACATTAATTTTTCAATTTGGCAAAGAGAGTGAAGTAGCTAAGCAAATATCATTTGGGGCAGGGCATAAAAGCATACATTTGTATTGATTTTTAAAACCCACTACACATAACCTCAGTGATTTGGCAAGCAATTAGCAAATACACTAACAGTACACTTTAATTGCTGTAGCTAATTGCTGACATTAGCATGGGTATAAGGCATAAAGCCGTCCAGAGAAAGTCTTCATCAGCATTTGTCTTTCAATCTGAATTTACATCTTACTCATCTCTGTCCTGTAAATTACTCCATATGATTGCATTTCCCACAAGACCCCTTTGGAATGAAAAAGCAGTGGAAACAGACGTACCTGTAATATGAAACAATCTAATAAAAAAATCCTTCTCTGCAGAATAGGCTGGCTACTTCCCAGTTGCTGTCCATTCTGACAGTTTTATGTGAACAATTTCACGTAAGTAGCAGACATAAAACAAGCCTTTTTATAAACATAACTGTCCATTTCACTGTAGATATAGTATTTCTATTTATATTGGCGGAAGGCAAAGGAGGGACAGGAAATCTACTACTTTATTTTGTGAGCTTTTATAATGAAGAACAAAAGGCGACTCTGTTGTCAGAGGATGTTTGGAATGAGTCGGGTTTAAAGGCAGGATCCCAGAACGTGCCGTCTGCTCACACCTCTGCTTATGATGCTATGTTTTATTCAAGATATGGGCTGCTCTGACAACGGGATTGCAGTTCATGTTTACCTCATGACATGCTTCTCCAGCAAGGCATATAGATAATATTGGTACAAATGTAGGTGGTATGTCCATTATCCCAAACTCCCGTAAATGTCCCACAGTTGGGCAGGAACAGAATTGCAAAGATATGTAGAAACCCTGCTATCTTCTCAACTGATACTGTTTTATTTCGTAAACATAATCATGTTACTTAATCATAATCTATTTGGAAATGGCATAATACAAATCAAATACTGGAGGGAAGTTAGAGACGGGCTAAAAGTGACAGCAGTACAGAACCAGAAAACTTAAGTCCCTCTCAGCATAGACACATCTGTGGGAGAGCTTCAGACAGAACCAGAACGTCAGAGAGAGCACAGGTAAGTACAGGAAGCCTTTGTTCTCTGCTCTATCAGTTGGCCCCAGGTGTCTGCACCTCTAGCATTTTTTAAAGAATTAGTGAAACAACTCACAATGACTTCTTTGAAAGAATCCTTGTCACTGATTGTCTTATCCACTATACATCCAGACTGATTCAGGTAGTGGTAGTTCTCCGGTACAGATAAGTAAAAAGCATCTGATGAGGAGAGAAAAGAGGAAGAGTCAAAAAACATATCCCCAAACAAAAGCTCTGTGCAGATCAGTATGCCAGAACAACGTAGTTCACATATTGTTTGCTCATAATTATGACAATGCATGCATCAAAAATCTAAATTAAAATCAAATATGGTGTTTTATTTTGCTGTGTTCTGCTTTATTTAACTGTAGGATAGAGATAATTCTGCTTTTTAGCATGCAAAGACATCAGGCCCAAAGGGAGACATTGAAACAGCTTTAGGCAAATTTGCACATACACAAATGTCATTTCTTTTGTTCAGTGGATTTATTCTTTATGAGAGAGGATTAGAGGAACCAGGATTCTCCTCTTTGTTGCTGTGGAGTTATTCAGTACTGGCAAAAATACTCAGCTTGAACAGAGTGAAGCAAGTTTGTCCCCAAATAGTTTTCCCAGGGCCACAGCAAAAGCTGAGACAAAAATTTGTTTGGTGACATTTCTCAACTAAGCAGGTGACTTTATCAAGTAGAGCTCAGATTCACACTCCATAAATTCCAGCTGGATAAATAATCTATTTCCTCACTTAGCTTATTAGGTTTCTGCTGCTGTCACTGTGGTTGACTGCTGATATAGAGCCATTACAGTTGTGGGATTTGAGCTTTGCCACTCACCTTTCTCTCTCTCTTCTATCCCTGCCAGCAGAGCATAGAATATATGATAATTTCTTTCCCCGGGATTTTGTCTTACTACACGATTCTGTCAAAGTAAAAAAATAGGTTCTATTTCAGCATTTGTCAACAGTTTGCGGGCTGGTTTGGCCCAGAAGAACTTTTTTTTAATCTACTGTTTCAAAGAAAATATCAAACAAAATTAACCGAGAATAAGCAAATGTCAACTTACTTTTTCCAATAAATCTATAGCCAAGAACAAAAATGCTCGTCAAGGAAAAAAGCAAAAAAGAAGTTAATGCACAAGCTAATTATAAACTTGAGCTACAATAAATGAACAAAGTAGCAACAACGGTAATATTACAACAGTTAAAATGTCAACATAATCCAACACCACGTTCTCCTCCATGCCATCAAAACTAGACTTGCAACTTCTTACAGCATCTTACAGCATCTTACTTAAACAGCATCTGCTTTCCTTTACTTTGTCTTTTACAAAAAGTTTGGGAGCAGCTTTAAGGATGAAATTTGAGACATTTCTTTCTTGACGTTTCTCTCTCAGGCCTCCATAGAGGAGGTTGCAAATGGAGGCAAATCACCAAACAAGGATACAATCTATAATTCTTCCTCCCTGAATGTTTCCTTTCTGACAGATGTTCAGCTGAATAAACTTCCCAAAGCGACTTGAGTTGTTGTTGTAAACAGTCTTCGCATTGCCAAAAGCTTCCATAATTGGACTGCGAAAATAAGGAAGAATGACAGAAGTGTTAATGTGTGACCAGAATGACATGAGTTTCACAGGAGACTGGTGGACAAAACAGCACTCTGTAAAGCCTACTTCTAATAGTCCTCAGCGACAGACAACATCCTCAGTACTATCCTCCGTTTATTAACAGTGGGCATCTCAACTTTCTATCAAGAGATGCAATTATTCAAGAACAAGAAGACTGACAGTCCAGAATTACTTAGCAGCTTAATCTGTAACTGTGCAAAAGATGCGCACTCCTTTCCTTATAGCACTCAAATCACAGAAATAAGAAATCTCTCAATTCATCTTTATACAGATGTAGGAAAAATAGGGCTTGTCCCAAGCAAATTAAAAAATACATACAAAGATACAGTCAGTAAAAAGATAAAAATGAGATGATGCATGATAAACAAAAGTAATAGCATCTCAAATTGTCTTTGCTTTTAAATAGCTTAGAACCACGTGTTATTTCATTTGAACACAGAGAACTTCTTTATGCTTGTGTAGTGTCCAACTCATCTGATGCATTTACTCATCTGTCTTATCAGTCCTCCTTATCTTCCCTTTACTGCTCACACAGTTTATCCTCACCATGCTGTATCTTGTTCGACCTTATCCTCAGGCTATATAAACCAATCGTTTCTTCCTCCCATCACCCATTTCCCTCTCTGATTACCTGAATTCAGCTCTGAACAGAAATGAAAACTGCTACTAAATCATCCATCTCCAGACCGTGAATCTTTTTGCTTCATCCCACAGTGATCATGTCTCTCTGGAGCACCTAGGTACTTTTGTTTAGTAGAATTTTTCCCATTTTCTGATAATTATTTTATTTAGTACGTGCGCCTACATCTTTAATTACATTGTAAGCTCTTTTATTTCAATGACAAAGCTTATGTCTGTTGGAAAAATACATTTTTTTGTCAGCAGTACTGACAACTATAAAAAGCAGCAAACACTTATTTTATGCTGCACATGCAGAGAGACTGTCTTTAAACCACTTCTCAGCTATTCAGTCTTTTCCTAATAATGAGACCAAGACAGTACCAGTAATAATTTGCACAAATCTACCTAGGAACAAAGGAAGGTTACTTCATTCATCAGGTGGTTTTAAGGGCATTAAAAGGCATACATGACTAGGGGTTGGGGAGGGAAGGGGCAGAATTTTGTCCAGTCTTTCACAACTACTTGAAGCACTTGGGAGACTTTCACAGGACTTTGATCCAACCAACTTTTTGTTAACCTCATGACACCTTAACAGGTGTTCCACAAAACAACAATAGGGCCCTTGGCACAAATAAAGAATAAAACTGTGTTTTTCCATTAAACTAGGCTTTAAATATTTTCATCTTCTAAAACTGTCACACTGTTGTTAACAGAACCTTCATTCACTACCCAGAACTATGTGCAAGGGTACCGAGGGAGTACCTGCTTACCTGCTCTCAAGAATGGCTTGCTCCACACAGGAGGTCTTCTCTTTGCAAGACATCTCCAGTGAATGTTGGCTCATTGCAGACAAGAACTTGAGGATCAGCTTAGTGCTTTCTGTCTTACCAGCACCACTTTCACCACTGAAAGAAGAAGAGGCAGAAAGTGTTTCAAGAGTTACACCAAAAGCTGATGGGAAACATTTCTAGCACAGTTGGTATCCTCACAACTATATACTTCTGTTTTTTTTTTTTGCTTAGAATGTGTCAGGCTCAGCACTGAGCCAGGACAATGGTCTACCTGCCTGCCCACTGTGGATTTCTGCTAGCCACCATTACAGAGATGCCCAGCATTTCCCCTCTGTGTGCCTCCACCTTCCAGACATTTGCTGCTCAGAAAGTGCCAGATCTAGAAGAAGGTTTCAGATCTAGACAAGGTTTTTGTGCGCCTTTTAACCACACTGGATTTTTATTTCACTGGTTTCTAGACATGTCCACATGCAATCATGCAGTACTTCTGATTACAATCTTTTTTTTTTTTTTCTTTTTTCTCTCTCCTGGAAACTACATCTAGTTCCACAAAATTGGATATATATATCAGATATACATCAAGAGGAAAAAGGCTCATACGCAGTACTCAATACATGAGCAAACAATACATTTACTCAATGATCTCTATTTTATTCTCAATTTATTAGTAAGCATTTGATTTTATTTAGTTTTATGACCACTACTGAGCATTAAGTGGATGGGTTCTTGGACACCTTTAGCTCTCTGACATGATGTTTTTCAGCTTGGGACTCATTATTTTGTGTTCATCAAATTGTCACTGCAACTTCCTTTGTAAAACGGCTTATAAAACACACTCTTACTAAAATGAAAATCAAGATCAAGCACACTAAACTCTGAAGCTGCTTTTACAATCCTGCAGCACGTAGACTAACAGCAGATTAAGTGGGATCAGTCTTTCAAATTCCTTAGGAAACCTATGCCTAAAAAGATGCTGTCAAGGGCCATAAATGAAGGCGCTTTTTTTTAGTACACTGTCAACTTTTACAGCAGCTCTTTATCCCATGAATTTAAGTGTCCAGCTTGTTTCACACCACTGCACTCAGTATTTGGAATATATTATGTGACAGGAACCCACAAGGCCCCCACTTAGGAGATTTTTAACCTTCCTCTATGATTTGTTCTACACTGAGAATCTCACCAAGGGCACAATAATCTGAACTCTCGACTGCTGCAATGGAAAAGGGGTCACAAGGAGAGACTTCTCATTCTGAAGAACATAATGCAAGTGAGGTTGTATCAACATAACTCTAAATCACTTCTCGTTTCTGTCCTTCAGCATTAAATCTCCAAAGGCAGATAGACACAGACAGAATAGCCCCCCTCAGCAAATAGTGTTCTTCAAACACACGTGAATTTTGGTGTGTGAGTCTCATAAGAAAGCCTTCCCATCACAAGCCTGGGTCTCATCCAAAGAACAGTTTGTTTTATGTTTATCTTCAAGCTGAAGAACAACAAGAAAAATGTCAGGCCATCAGATGATAACAGAGAGAACAAACTGCTGTCAGACTGTGATTTCCCACCCATGGCACCAAGCTGAATGTATTTCAGGGTGACTCTTGCTGTTCCTTGCATTGTTCTGCACTTCTTCTCAGTGCTTTTAAGTGGAAGTACTGTTATTTCAGAGAGAAGAGTGTTTGCTTGCTTCTGTAAGGATTAAGCTACCTTAAATAAAGCAGTAATAAAAATAAATCATATTTTCCTGTTCTTACGTATGAGGGTTTGAACTTAGTAGCAACTTGTGAAAACACCAGCTAATCACAGGTGAATTCAGTCCTTTCTTTTGAACAGGACAAGCTTCTTAGCTATTCCTTGAGCAAGAGGGACTCCCTTCTGCTCCTACCAAGGCACCCAGGCTTCCTACCAGCCCTTCAGCTCAGCTGATGGGCATGACACTTCACTTTCCATGAATAACAACCATGTCAGCTGAAATAATCAGAAGACACTAACAGTTTTCTGATTGGTCTCTTGTAGTATCAAATTTAACTGTAGCAGCCTTCTGTTTTTGTTTTCAATGAAATTGAGAACAATGTGAAATGAAACAATTTAACGTAGCTATTTTTTGCAGTTACTGAACTAACATGCACCATTTTTTAGCTTGGAGAGAGAAAACACCATTTCACAACTGGGTTAATACTACAATGCCCAAGATGTGCAGTTTCTTCAGTATGCCACCCTGTCAATACTTAGGCTGCAGTCTCTTTTTTTATGCAGCATTATCACAAATTGGAACAAGCCTGTGTAACACAAATGATTAATAAGCATCTTCGGATGGCTCCATTTAATATTCTTTCTTCTGTAATCTCCTTTTTAACTGTTGCTCAGTATACCAAAAAAAAATGTACTGAGTCACTACTGCTGACTCAAACCATATTATGGGTATTTTTTTCTGAACCGAGCTGTTGATTCAGATTCTTTTCTTATTAACGCTCTCATCTTACTCATACAGAAAAACATTCCAGGTGTTTTAACAGAACCTTTGCCACAGTTATTTGAACTCAGTGTTACGTTTCTATGCTTCAAAACAAAAGAGAATTAAATCTGACTGCCAGCAGGGGGCACTTCAAGCCCAGTGGATCACAAAAAAGCATTCTGAGCTTGACTTCATTGGGCTGTTAGATGAGTTACAGAGTCTTCAGATCCCAGCAACAGTAGCAGGTGAAAACTGAATATCAGAATGTGAAAATTATTCTAATAATCAACTCATTTTAACTGGATGTTACTGTTTAATGTGTTTCTGCGATGGAACAAAATTCTCCTTTATTTCACACCCTTAATAACTTATGGTTATCCCTGCAGTGGTCAGGCAGTTTGACTTAATGAACTGTTCTATCACTTACAGGAAATATAAGACAAAGATCTACCCAATTTCAGACATCATAGAGCTCCACAGCATCAGTGTTTCAAATGCCAGAAGTAAGCAGGAACACCCGACAGTGACTTGTTTCAACACCTCAATCTAAGCCAGTAAATGGTACAGGCATGAACTGAACGTGGAAGACAACTACCAAGTTGCTGTGACTTCACTCCTGAAGCCCCAGACTAAGAATGCAAGCATGGGAATTTCCTAAATCTCAGCAGAGCCACTGAAAACCATGAGTCATTGAATAAAATAAATAAATCCTGCCCTGGGTTCTTTAAAGATATAGCAGGTAATGCTGTTTTAGAAAAGTAGATTTTACTTTGAATTTTTTGTTTTGAATTGTACATTCCTTCATATTTTGTAGAAACTGAAAGCATCCTTGTAATATGAAAGCAGCCTTGCATTATGGCACTTTGTCTGAAACACTGAACTTCTACAAATCACTGCTTTAACTCAGGCCACAATAAGCTATTTTAAAGGAGACTGCTAAGGCAAAACTCCTCCATATTATGGTTTATCTGTACCAAGGTTTACAGAGACTGCTTGAAACTCCTCTGGAACATTAGAGACTTCTGCTTGTTTCCTTTTTAGGACACAACCTGCTATTCTCTTGGCAGCTTGCATGGAACTGGAAGGAAAGGTAAAATGTGAGCTAGAACAGAATGGAATTAATAAAGATAACAATGGTCACCTGCTAGGCACCAGATATGATTTCAGACCCCCAGATCTGCGTATGTGGACTGCTCACAGGTAACAACCTGACATTACACTACGGAATCATAACCCCATGCTAGCTTTTCTCACATGACCAAGTTTTAAACTTTGTATGTATAGAACTACATATGAAATAAAAAAATAAAAGAAAGGACAAACACAGTTGAAAAAAAGCTGGAAAAGCACCCACAGCTCAGCTCACCTGTGTCTTTGTCATCACCAGGCAGGACTTTCCTAGAGGAGAGGGCACGCACAGACTGTGAGCCAAGAGCTTTCAGCAAGTCAAAAACAGAGCTATCTGTGTTGTATGTACTTCATCCACATTTCTAACAATGGCTTGTGTGCTGAACTGCATGCACCAAATCTTCTTGCTTAGGAAACCATGCAATTTCTTTCTGTAATTTTAAATGGTGGTGGAAACTGCCTATTAAAAATGTGCTGCTCTCACTTTGCCTCATACTCTCTCTGCCCTGATGGCCATCGGTGATTTGATTCTACTACTGTTGCACGGGCTCCTAGGTAGGTCAAGAGACAGGCAATATTGTGTCACTTTGTGTTCAGTTCTCATACTGATCACATTTACTTGTACTGTAGGCTGCAGGACAAGAAGAGCAACCAGGAACAGAAATACTTTAAAGGAGAGAAGGAGGGAAAACACAAAGTTCTCCCCGCATTGTGCACCAGCCCCTCTATGGAGCCTGAAGGTGCCATGCTGCACTTGCCTCCGGGCTGGTCCTGCTTACTTGGCAAGCAGGACTTTAGTGTCCCCATGCACATGTGAACCAATGCAGCAGAGCTGGCAGGCTGAGGACATAAAGACACACCAGGCAAAGAGCTGGCTCTGTTCACTGCTCTTCAAGAGGAGCTGAAAGCTGCTAAAAGCTAATGAAATGCCGACTGTTCTCAGTGCGCATTCAGCAGCAGCAAGATCCTGAATACCAGTGATGTAGTGGATCAAATGGAAAGCTATTAAAATGTCATTAAATTAAAGCAGAACAAGATTAAGAAAGGAAAAGTAATCAGGCACAATATCATGCAGCTAAAATGGGGACGGTTTCCTCTTTTGCTATTGTTGTTTACAGCATTTCTCCAGACTGGTGTAGGTCTTTTTTTTCCCCCTCTACATACAAGGTCCGGCATCCAGTGGAGACAAACTATTGAACTGCACATGGATGTGTTTTAGAAGCCTAACAGAATGATACATACTTTAAAGCTCTCTCCCCAAACCCCAATGATTGAAAGCCTGCTTTATTCTAGAATCTTCCTCTCAATTCAGTCCAAATATCTGTTTCTAAATTTTGAGAGGTCCGGTGTCAGGGGTAATCAGGTATAATCACAGCAGCAGCCATTTACCTGATGAGGATACACTGGTTGTCATGACGCTTCCAGAGGCAGCGGTAGCACTCATTCGCCACAGCAAAGATGTGAGGTGCCATCTCTCCCATGTGGTGCTTGCTGTATCGCTCCATGGCAGCACAGTCATACAGGCCCGGGATGGTCTTGTAAGGGTTCACAGAGGCCACTATGGAACCAATGTACGTCTGCAAGAACACAAACCAAAGGTGTAACTAGGCATGAGGTGGAACAGAATCATAAACCTCACAAATCAAGGAGAACAAACACGTTTCTAAAACGGTATCACTCTTCATGGAGTTTGGATAAGGGTGGAGAGTAGTTTCCCCATTTGAACAAGAGCAACAGAAGGGTGAAAATAAGCATCAGACAACATGGCAGACACCAGCCCCATTACAGAGTAACAGGCCCTAAGGAAAACACATCAACTGGCAGATGCTGACAAATCCCTGCACATACACAAAAATTTACTACTGCTTTGAAGCACAGTGGCAACTGAGAAGGCATTCATTTCTATCCCATTGTAATCAGAGAGCGCATCAGTTAAAGCCACTTAGGTAGTAGCTTGTGCCCACTGCCATAACTCATTGAGCTGTGGTAATGCCTAATCACGTGTAACAGTCTACTTGCAGTGCTGTTTGTCTTCTGTCTTTTCCACCTGCTTCACAGTTATTCTCTAGCCAATTGAACACATTTTTTCAAATATAATCATATTAAGTGAGGCAGGAGATAAAATTAAGCACATTATCTCCAGAATTTCCAGTGCATTTATGGGGCATGTAAAATGGACTGATCTATCATGATGTGTGTTGGGGGGTTCCCACTGTGACAATGATGTCATTTTGTTAAGTACTCTTTCTGGGGTTACATGCCAGAAGCTAACACCTGGCTCCAACAGCCCTACTGTGCACTCGCAAAGATCTGGACTGCTGCTCTATAACTTAGTCCCCATACACAGACAGATGCTTTGTCAGCAGACAACCTCGTCATCACCACCAGGAATCAGCTACGAAGTTCACAGCATTCACCTTACCCAGAGAGGGCAGTCTCCACCTCAGCACCTTCTCCAGTAAAGCCTCCATGGGTACACTTGCCAAGGCTCTGGCTGTCAGCTTCCTCACATCTTCCTTTCCTCTCTCTCCATGTCCCCAGAGCATTTACATTTCCCATCTACCTGCCTCCCCCTCCCCCCCCCCCTCCTCTTCACCTCAATTAATATGTAATTACCACAGTGTATCAGCTCTCCTTCCTCACCATTACCATGCTGTTTTATTTCCCATTATCCATCTGCTCATCCTCTGGCAGGCCCAACTCAAGCAGCAGAACAGTAGTAACTTTGCTGAGGGAATACAGAAATGTCCTTGAAATTATGCCAATTCTAATAGATGCAATGGGAATACTTCTCCTCACTGTAACTCCAGTACACTTTACAGAGCTGTGAACTTTCAGTCCATGTGTTCTATAAAAACTGCCACGCTGTGCAATAGCTCATGAGGTTTCATCTAGAGGAAAGATACCATTTCAACACAAGATTGTATCACAGGGCAATTACAGCACCGAGACAACCGCTTAAATTCTCGGGATCATCACCTCTGGAACAAACTTCCTCAGTTCAATAAATATTTCAGCACCGATTGCATGGGAAACATTGTAAGAGGTTTTGTTTGTTTTCTTTGTTGTGTTTGTTTTGTATATATATATATATATTTTTTTTTGTAAATTTACACTAATACTGCAACAGGCCAATACACACCTTTACCTTATTTAAATGTCTGACTGACGCCTTATTAAAAAGTAACAATAGTGACTTGATGCACACCACTGTAAGAGATGCCATGATAAACAGGGAAATAATCCCCCTCCAAACATATGAACACCGATGTTATGGTATCCATGAAAATAAGGAGGCGGCATTAATTTTAGAGCAACCTGTGCATTAATTTTTTATTTTAAGGTGATCCTCCATCTGCCAGCATCTCTACCAGCCCAGCAATCAGAGACTGAGGCACAATCAGACGGTCATCTCCCTACAGGACAGCTACTGGCTGCTCACCTCACTTGTTCCTGTGCAGGACTCTGCCTCCTGTCCTCGTGGAAGCCCTGATCAGCCTCCCAGTTTGACTGCTTGCTTTCAGGGTAGGCTTTCCAGTTTTACAAGTGCAAGCACGTTAGCATCAACTTAAACTGGTGCTAAGATACAAAAAAATAGGCAGCGCTGCCAAGTTATCTCATGAGCTATTCCTGCAATAGGCATCATCCATATTGCAAATTAGAACAGTTCACTCAGAGACAGGAACTCTGAATTACTTTATTATGCTACCACCACAAGGCAGCTGTTCAGATGAAACTGCAGAAAGGTTATTTTCACTTTCACTTTGCTTAAAAGAGAATGAATTAATTTTTCACTTTGTTCTTTGCAGTTTCTAATCTGATTCTTGCAGTCAATAATTGCTTACTTTAATGAAAGCAGTTCAAACTCCAAAGAAGTTATGAACAGGAGAAATACTCAGGTGTCTGCCAGAGCACAAGGAAACAAACAGAATTTCTGATGATTTTCTGTTGAAAAAGTCTGAGGGGAATTTTGAAGGAATACTGTGTAGGGTTTATATCACAAACCTTCTTTCTTCTGCTACGGATTAAATCAGTAATAACTCATTATAAGATCACCAGTAATAAATAAATGTGTATCCAAAAATAAATAGAATTGAGTAATTCAGCCTGAATCACGCTTTGATTAATCAATTAAAATGTTGTCCTCCTTTTCTGCATTTGAATTTTTTACTGAAATATTACACTGGATGATCGCTGTGGTTCCTTTCAACCCAGGCCATTCTATGATTCTGTGATTTCCCAGAACACTTCTGGTCACAAACTACAGAAGCTTCTGCTCCCCATTTTAACACAAAAAGAGCAAATGAGATTGTTTGCTGGTCCTCTAAGAAAACTTTCAAAATTAGAAGTTCAAACCCTGTCTTCTCAGCCACACATTCAGTAGGACGATGGCGTCACAGGATCTCAGGCTTTCTAAGTAAAAGGCAAAAGTAAAGTAAGATATTTCCCTTAATTTTTTTTTTTCAGGATCCCTACACATGAAAGGAACAGATAAGGAAACTGCCCTACTACCCAATCACTTCATTAATCCTATAAACCAAACACACTCTATAGATCAGGACCACCATTGCTCTTCAACTTCTCCCCTTCACACTATCTTTTTTGTGTGTATCTTATCAGCCTTTTGCTCCATGCCCAGCAACCATCCACCTTCCACTCCTTCTCCCTTATGCCGAGACCAGGGCATCTCCACAATAGCTTTCCTGTTCCCAAGAACTCTTTAATGATCTCCACATCTTACGCAGGCATGCTTTTCCCATGTAAGGTCATCAGTTTTATCACATGCAGTTTTTCTCATGACCTCTGCTCACCCCCTGCATCAAGGTACTCCTCTGTAATTCCTAGACTTTCAGCATCTGAGACACCCAATTTTTCCTTCTTAAATAAATAAATAAAAAGAAAAGGAATTATTTCAAGTTTTGCATGTAGCACTGCAGGGAAGGTGGGTGAGAAGGTAGGAGGACTCTGCTAAAGGGCATTGCATGCTGCTCCCAAAAGAAGTCTTTGATCAACAATTTGAAGCTAATCTGAAGCTAAAACTGGCTGCACCATTGAAACAGACACAAGGAGACTACATTCCTCAATTTCAATCACTGTGCTCCTTCACTAACACCAAATATAAATATATTCTTTACTACTTTGCTTTTTTTGATACTAGAAACAATGGAACTGACCAAATACAGGATTAAGATGTTCTGTAACAGATATACACATTAACACTAAGTAACCACTTTGTCCAGGCCAACTCTCTTTTCAGAGCACTTCCCATACTTTTTCCTTTGGGAACAAAAAGACATCTATGTTTGTTACAAAAACACAATTACATTTACGGACACATCAAAAAGTATGTTTCTGGATTGGTTTTGAGGAGCTCTGCTGGAGTCACTGAAGGAATGGATCCCAGCTGACAAGGTTGGTTGTGTTTTGTTTGATTACTGATGGGAGTATCAACCTGACAATTTATTCAGCAATATATGTTGAATGTTTATCTCTGTTCCACACAACTCTCATACCTGTAAGTCATCAAGGTTACAGTAACAACACCCAACTACAATGCTTGTGCTTCCACAGCACATTCAAAATCCAGAGTGTTCATGACAGATCACAACACAGCGGTCACACTTCTGTAGCTTTTCAACACTGAACTTCGAGGTTTCAGGGTGCCAAATTTGCAAATGGAAGCATTTGCCCAATGCTGTAGGCACTGCCTCCATTGTTTCCAGTTCCCTAGGTAAAAGGATTAACTGTACTGATGACTGCATGATATTGAAGCTAAGTTAACTAGATCAGCCACCATATACACGTCAGCATAGAATGGAGAAAGACAAATGGACCACATTTTTGTGTGCTTTTTAGGGGAGGGAGTAGAAGGGGCACACACATGCCATAAAAAGGATGATAATTAATGCTCTTATTCATGGTAGGGTCTTGATTTATACTCTCTGTGGTAAGAAAGCCTCACATTTCAGATAGTGTCATGTTCATTTCACTGGGATGGAATCCAGTTTTCTCCTTAAATTATAAGCTAAAATGTCTGAAGCCAAACTTCTTTCTCAAAAGCCATAATCAAGCTGAATGACTAGACTACAAGTTTAGATGTTTCCAACCAATCAAGCCATTTTTCTGAGAGAAATGTCATACTCTGTAATCATCCCTACATGCTTGGGCTTCTGCAGCCCTCACCATGTCTGGTGACTCACGGTGGGTTTCCAACAGCCCAAATTTACAACAGCTTTTCTTTCTCCTGTTGTTGTGCTCCTCATCAGTGCGCACATCATCATGACTTCTAAGTTTTCCTTTCTTCTTCTCAAAGTCAGCTTTGGAACTGACTGCAAAATGACATGTTTGTAAACACACAGGACATGTTACAAATGTGAAACTCAGTATTCTGAGGAGAGAACCTTTTAATGAGAACCAGAACAAGACAGAGAATATCACTAAGTTCAATTGCCAACAGGCAGCTGCCTACATTCAGGACCCACATGCTAAATGTTCTCCCTCTCACAGTTTCCTGCAAGCCTTTTCTCAGACACAATCACACTCCCTAACTGCACTGTGAGGTGTGATCCACTATAGAATCCCTCAGTCTCTTCTACCAGTCACCTTCCTCATGGTCCCTTTACTTCCTGTCCTAAGAACAGATCAGATTTGTGGAATATCAGCCATTTCAGCATTTTCAAAGTCAGGCTTTATGCACGTTTTCATTGGCACAGCTCATAGTAAGATTCTGGATAGCTTCAGAACATTTGTACATGATTTCAGATTATCAGAGACCATCTGTTGGGCAACAGAATCCTCATTTAGATGAATCTTTTGCATTGTTTTCACCCTTTGATTCAGTTCATGTGATCTTAAGCTTCTCTTGGTGTTGAGCTTTAAGCAACACTACCCCATTTCCAACTCATTCCAAGGACTAAGGCTATGTTACCACTTCAGGAAAGCAGCGGTGCTTTGCAGTCCTGCTACTTTCCAGTTCTACACTATGCTAAGCTAATGCTACACTCCCCTAACTTTCAACCTTCCACATTTATGGTGTCCTTGTTTTAGACAGCTAATTAAAACTTAAAAAACTTTCTATTTATTTCTTAAGAGTAAGAAGAAGATTTTACTCACCTTAACAATCAACAGAAATAGTAGAACAGTGTGCAGAGGCAACTGTTTTTTTCAGCTTTACTCAAGGGGAGTCTCAGGGTAGGTGAAGGACACTGTGAGCCCCTCACAGATTAAAAGACTCATTCCTAATTTAATTTCCCCTTGCTTTTCCATTAAATTTCTCCTGTGAAACAGACAATTCTATGATGATGGAGATACGCATGTAACTTCTCAAGTTTTATTCAGGATCTGTACAATAACTACAGAATCTCCAAAGAATTTTACTGGAGGGTACAGGAATTAAACTAGCATTGAAGAAATGCCCAAGTATATTCAAAGTGTTAAAGAAGAAAAAAATTTACCTCAAAGCCAAAAAAGACAAAAGCCAACTGGAGAATGTGAAACCAATATAAAGAAAAACTGATACAAGAGGTATCAAAAATAATAACATTCTGGTGTAAAAGACCATAATACTGATATCAGATATACACCTTTCCTCAAGAACACTCAAGAACATCACCAGTTTCACCAATGTTTTTGTGTCTCAGTTGAAAAAGGATGGAGTCTCCTTGTTTTTACCACATTTTTTGCTGACTAATAGAAGAGAATCTCTACTAGGTAGTACACCTATCTAATGGGTGTCAGGATAAACAACTATGTGACATAGTGCATAGACTTTACATAAAACATCCAGTACTTATGCAAGAATCTTTCTTCACCATGGCCAAGTGAAGGGGTGACCTCCTGAATTACAATGATGTGTTCGATCAGGATGAGACATTGATTTTTGCCATTTTCATGTGCTTCAATACAGACTGTGACTGTAGGTTTGCTACAGTCTGTGATATGCAATCTGTGTGCATAAATGAACAGCTTAGCTCTAATGAAGAGATCTCTAGTTCAAATGAGAAAAGGCTCCATACAGAGTAGAGACCCCATGGCTTTTCATTTCAAATGGCCTGCGGCCACAAATTGGTTCTTCCTGCTTTGTTATTGTACAATGCTCAAATGATTTTTTCAAAGCTGTCTGAAGGTCTAATTAACCCTCGAGCCAGGAATAGAAATGTTCTTCTTTCCTACCAAAAATCTTAGTAAGATAAAGGGGCTTTTCAGATAAAATACATGCAAATGAAAATAAAAACTCTGGTCAGTGTTATCCCCCAAATCAGAGTCTCTAGAAGACAGGAGGAATATTTTTAAGATATAAATGTGGAGATCTATGTCATTCTGCCTGCAAATATATTCCATACTGCTATCTATCTAGATTTTCAAAACTTTCATGATCCTTTCATGTTTTAAAGTCTTTTGTATAAGAAAGAGCTCCTTACTGCAGCAAGCAGGAAGAGCACAAATTATGCTATAAAAGAGCATGAAAAAAGAAATTAAAATGAGAATAACTGAATTCCAGGTAATCTGTTGCATGCCACTGAACTGCTGTCAAATAGCCAGGGGCCTACCACTAAGACGGCAAACAGTAGTAGCAGCCAAAAATCTGCTACAAGGAACTCCTGGACCCCATTGGTATTTGAATGGAAATGCTGACAGACATCAAAAGGAAACAGTTGAAACTGTGAGAAAGGGATTACATCTTTTCAAACGAAAGCAACGGTCTGACTACAAATCAACAGTCCACTTTCACAGGTAGACAACAGCTATAAAAGTAATTCAGTCTGAACTTAAGTTGGTCGTTCATAGCCTTTCTATTTTTAAACTACTGGAATTTGTGAATAAGGCGGTTGGTCTGTGCAGCATAAGCAGTAAATTTTGTGCAGCTCACTTTACAGTCAAAGCCCAATTCGTGCTAAGAAAACATGTGCTGGTGACAGACAAGTGACTTAAGTTTCAGAGTTCAAATTCCTACCCTTCTTTGTACATGTTTGAGAGCAACAGACCTTGAAGAAAGGAGACCAAATTTACCTGCCAGCACTACAAAAATGAATGCAAAACTATCCAGTACCATTTACAAAAGTTCCGATTTAAAAAAATAATAATTAAAAAAATATTCTGCAAATCAGTCTACATTCTGTTCTTCTCAGCTCGTACAGTTACCAGTGGCATTCAACGAAGATGTGGAAAAGACAATGCCAATCCTTCAAATCTATGAAAACAACAGTGGTGCAATTACCAATGCTAAGGCCTGTACAGGATTATATATTTCTACTTCACAGTTTTCAGTAGTTATCAGTAAGTGGGCTAAGGTCTCATTCAAAACCCATGGGATTCAACAGGAATTTACCCTGTTCACTATGCATGTATTACTTATTCTTCTACGAGCTGACCCAATGTAAAAAATAAAATAAAATAGTGGCATACAGCAGACACAAAGAGCAAGGCTTTTTGATGCTCTAACACAGCTTTGACTTCTTCCTCCTTACTCCCGCACTGAAACAGCACAATGAGGACAGCTGGTAAGATCCCTATAGCAGCACATATAGACAGCAGGTAACCAACAAGTACCTGACTGGTTATAAACCATAACAAAAATCTACCTAATAGCAAACTGTTTGTGTAGCTATTGCATATATGATAGTGTCTGCAATTACACAGATCTGAGTACTTCCCTTTTTAGTAATACCATGTTCACCAAAACACCTCAGACTAAAACATTTACTAAGATCTGAAAAGACGCACCTTAAAAATCCCCAGTATTTTCATTAATGAGTACAGGCAAACATCATTTTTAGTTATTATTATTAGCAGCAGTGTAGCAAGTCCATCAGTAAGAAGGAACCCAAAAAGAAGAAAGCTTGGTTAACCAATCGATGGTATTTGTTTACTTTTACTCCTGTCATTACAGCAATGGTCTTCCTCTAGTATGTACACAAAAGAAAAAAAAAAAAAAGATAACAAAATAATGGTAATTGGCCTTTGGCAGACAGTTGTTGATCTACTTAACTGACCATTTTTAGAAATAATGATCACCAGAAATAGATTCCACTAGATTTCCAATTAAAAGCCTGCTGTGTTTGTATAGATTTTGTCTACTGCTCTCCAACAACAGATGTGAAATGGAAGTTGTAATTAATGCTTGGAGACAGGAACTCGCTCTGAACTACATTTCGAAAACATTATCTGATGGGTGTAAGCATAACATGTTAATTATGGAGGTTAAGCAGCTATCTATAGGCATTTTTCATGCAGTCTTTGCAACTGCACTGTTCCATGCACCTTCACTAAAGGATCTGGTCAAGACAATTACCCCATCTCCGCAGTAGTACAAGATACAACCTAACAGAAACCACAGAAATTCATCAACATGGCTTCTAAATTCCTCTTCTGTGAAAGTGCAGCAATTAAATAATCAGTAGTTTCCTCAGTGACCAAACAGTAGATCCTGCAAAGTGATTACCTGGAACTATTTCCAGTATCAGATACTTTTAACTGCGCAACTACATCTAGCTTGTAGATAAAACTAAAATAAACTGAGTTCTAAAAGGCAGTGAAATAACAATGGATTTGGCCCAAATGCACATGTAAGGGGAGATTTAGATCAGATGTTATTGGAAAAACTTTTCACTCAGGGGTGTGGTGAGGCCCGGGCACAACTGCCCAGAGAAGCTGTGGGCGCCCCATCACTGGAGGCACTCAAGGCCAGGCTGGATGGGGCCCTGGGCAGCCTGATCTGCTGGGTCGCAACTCTGCCCTCATCAGGGGGTTGGAACTGGATGGTCTTTAAGGTCCCATCCAACCTAATCCATTCTACAATTCTGTGATTGTATGACTATTAACATAAATATGCTTCAAAGTGCATAAGATAGTACTACTAACGCAGTTTGTGTGGAAGCAAGGAAATGTTCTGGCCTCTTTTCAAGAATTATTCTTGTTAATTAACAACATTACTAAAAACAAGACAGAAGTACTGCTTACTAGGTGGCTTAAGTGGCAATTTCGCTTCCTTAGTCAATGGCCCATGCTACACAGTTGTTCAGCTGTCCTGGATGGTGTATAGGTACTTGATGCACTTTTGGTTAAGGTCCATTTTCTGCAGGGAGCGCATCATAGCTCTTTTGCTTTAGAAAACAATCACAGCACTTTTCATCTTTTTAATAAAATACATTTGGGCTACTGTTTTTCACTAATCTTCTTTTGTCTGTCTGTCTGCCTCCACCTGAAACGTGTCCACAGCAGAGGATATCCATACAGGAATGCTTTCAAACTCCATAAATTATATCTGTCTTGCTTTATTTAATTATCCAGTACCTCAGCATGCCAGAGATTTTCCCAGTACATGTACCAGCATCCACTTCTGTTGACACAGCACTTTTGACAGAGCAATTACACTGTATCTGAAATACTTTTACTTTACTGAAAAACAAATGAGTATGTAAAACCCTAGACAAACAGGTCACGGGGCAGCAACTGACCTGGATACTAAAGTGTCTTGGCCTGCAAACACAACTGAAAAAAAAAAATAACCCAAACAGAAAAACCCGACAGTGACTATTGATAAACATCGCACAAACAACCACTAGATCCCCTCAGGGCACTCTCATGACTGCGAGGGAGATAAACATGTAATAATTAAATGATTTAACAAATGACATGCTGCTAAAGCAAATGAACACAAATAGATTTTAAAAATTGATGTATAAATAAATTAATATATATTTTAAGTACAGATAACTGAGCACTCAGGGTAATGAAGTAGCCAGAAATTCTGCAAGCCACTTTGTCAGAAAAGGCAACTCTTCCAGCTTAACACCATGTTTTTTGCCTGTTTGTTTTTAAGAATTAGAGAGATTTTGCTCTCTCATACAATTTACATCATGTTTGTTGCATCAGCTGAAGAGATGAAGAGAGCCAGCCTCTTCTAACGTGCATGCGGCTTCTACAGCACTACATGCCTACGTGGCTGGTACAGAAGTTTTTGTACAGATGCACACACACCAAACAGATGGTTGTGATTATTGGTGGGCTAACTGCAATACTAATTTGAAACAGAGCAAAAATAGGTTACGTTCCCTCGCCCTTCTTGGCCACCACACACTTCTCTTGCTCCAAGAAGCTCTGCCCAGCCCATTGGAGGCTGCCACACCCAGCATACCCCTCTGGGAAAAGGGCACATTTCTACTCTAAATAAAATGGCACTTGTTGAACAAACACCACTTTCTAAGGGAATTGCACCCACCTGGTACTTCATAGCTTAACTCAGCAGGAAAAAGAATGTAAAGTGCCATGAGCCAGCAGTGTGCCCTGGTGGCCAAGAGGCCAGCGGGATCCTGGGGTGCATTAAAATGAGTATGGCCAGCAGGTCAAGGGAGGTAATCCTCCTCCTCTACTCTGCCCTGGTCAGGCCTCACCTGGAGCACTGTATCCAGTTCTGGGCTCCTCAGTAAAAAAACCAAAAAACCAGAGATCTCCTGGAAAGCATCCAGTGGAGGACCACAAAGATGATAAAGGCCAGGAGTGTCTCCCCCACAAGGAAAGGCTAAGCGACCTGAGTCTGTTCAGCCTTGAGAAAAGAAGACAGAGAGGGGATCTGATTAATGTTTATAAATATCTTCAGTGTGGGAGTCAAAGAGACAAGGTCGACCTCTTTTCAGTGGTCTGTGTGGACAGAACAAGGGGAAATGGCCATAAATTTGGGCATAGGAAGTTCGACACCAATATGTGAAAGAACTGGTGAGGGTGACAGAGCACTGAAACAGGCTGACCAGGGAAGCTGTGGAGTCTCCTTCTCTGGAGACATTCAAGACCTGCTTGGATGTGTGCCCGTGTGACCTGATCTAAGGAACCTTCTTTGTCAGGGAGGCTGGACTTGATGATCCCTACAGGCCTCTTCCAGCCCCTACAATTCAGTGATTCTGTGAACTGCTTTGGAACTTGCTTGTTGCCTGAACATGGGCAAATGAGGGCTGAATTGGCACTGGAAATCTCTGCAGGGCAGTCCATGAAGTATAGCGCAGTTATTTTCAGGCCTATTCTTGCCTCAGTAAAAACTTTCTAGCTCTCTGATCTGCTCTTCTCTAATTCACTTGCCTACGCCACCCCCTAACCGCTGGCCACAGAGACAAGAGAACAGCATCTCTTCCCACAGCCAGTTCAGACACCATAATTTGTGTGTCCTGTAGTACAATCCATACATGATGTGGTTCATGGCATCGTCTCCAAGATGAAGTCAGTCTCTCTCATGATGTGTATTTAACTAAAAGTAAGCTTGAATCGACAGCTCAGAAACAAGTCTCCTTTCATTGGTGACAAGAACAGCTGCCGCAGCACTTCCCCTCTCCACACCATGTGACCAGTGCTGGCTTGGCTTCAGAGGCAAGGAAATCTCTCACTTGCCTTCACAAAAGCCTCCATTTTCCAATTTGGGCACTTTCCACTTTTAACACTGATATTTATCTTTCTGTATTTCTCCACACATCAGCCTGGCACGCAAGCTAACCGAACACAGGAATTAAACCTTGTCTAAAAGCTCAGCCTCCCCTCTCAAGCTATTCAATGAAATGGGAGAATGAGTAGCAACAGAACTCCTCCAGGATCCCATCATTGGCATACTAACCTTGTTCTTTTTTCCAGTGGTGACCCAGAAGCAAGCTCTTAGATAAAAGCATTATTAATCAAGGAACCTAAGAAAGAAAATTCTAGACAGGAGTCTGCTTTGAGGAGATCTTATTGCCCTCTACGACTCCCTGAAAGAAGGTTGTAGCAAGGTGGAGGTGGGCCTCTTATCTCAGGTAATGCTGATAGGATTAGAAGTAATGGCTTTAAGTGTTGCTGGAGAAGGTTTGGGTTGGATAACAAGAAAATATTCTTTTCAGAAAGAGTTGTAAGACATTGGAACAGTCTGCCCAGGGATGTGGTAGAGCAACTGTCTCTGGAAGTGTTCAAGGAATGTGCACATGTGGCACCAAGAGATGTGTTTTAGTGGTATGATTGTCATGGACTGACTACTGGACTAGATGGTCTTATTGGTCTTTCCAACCTTAATGATTCTATGATTCTATCTGGTAGGAGGATATAAAGCCTGTGTGTCTCACAGACTAAAAGGGGAAAGCATGCACTTTTTTTTTAAAAAAAAAACAGAAAACCACACAAAAAATATCACAACCATGTTGACAGTCTTGATGCTGATACAAAAAGATGGCTACACATGGATTAGAACAAATTTTGTCATTTACCTTCTCACTAACAACACAGATTCAGCTACATATCTCAGCTTGTTAAGTACAAAGCCAGGCATCATTTATGCTATGAACAGTCTGCAGACCAAATCAATAAACCCAGCCCAACAGCACCCAACCCACCCAAAAAGGGAAGAAAAGCCTGTGCTGACCATTATAGCTGGAGCTGTTGGCAGCAGCAAAGAAAGTCACTGACAAGTTTGACAATCTTTGACATCTACAGCAAATACATTTTATAGTACATTAATTAGGAAATGGCAGGGAGTTTAGAAGTAAGGGTATGATTATGTGAGATGAAGAGGAAAAAATGTTACTAAGTAAAGGAAAAGTAAACTGATCTCTAACATCTGAAGATATTTACTGAAATGCTCATTTCTGGATAAACAGCTCATCAAATCCACAACAGGGGAAGACTTGCATAAATAATGTCTTCTTGAGAAAGCAACTGTTTAAATTTCTTTTAAATTGCTTCTTCTATATTTCTAAAAAAGTTCAAAGAAATACTTTACACCACAATTTAGTGTATTGCACTTCATACCATTTTTTTATATTTGTTTGGAAAAGCAAACCTCCTAACTTACACCCTAATAGTGCATTCTTCATTGCTAAACTCAAGAATTATACAGATATGTTTGCAATACTACTAGTAAATTAAAAAGCCACAAAGTACACTTTTCCCCTCAGTCATGAGGTGGGCAAGGGGGCGAACAGGGGTAAAGTAAACAGAGAGACCACGATAAGCATCTGTAAAAGCAAAATATGGCAGTTATAGGTTGGTTTTATTCAGTGATGGGAAGAAATTTTCCCACAGGGATGACTAGCTCCTCTGCTCAAAGTGCAGAAGGGCACACGTATTCCTAATTTATCCCTACTGTACAAGGGACAGATACAAGCAAGGTGCTTACGTGGATACATGACACAGTGTGTGCGCTTCAGTGATGAAGCAATTACTGGCCACAGGAGAAGACTTTTTGGAGGGAAGAGAGAAGACAAATGTTCAATCTGGAAAGTTTTGCTTCTGGCATGCAGTGGGTTTGGGCATGCAATGCACTGCCCTGTATAAGAACCATTCTAGTCCCAGAGAAGAAAGGCAAGGAAAATCATTTCTTCAGCTGGCTGTAATTGTGTGTTTAACAAAGGTAAGGCTAATGCACCTTCTAGTCCCCCTCTCTTAAACAAACAACAAAAAAACAGCAAGAAACCACCATTGAAATATAACCAAACAGTTCAGTACAGTTAAGTGGTTCTGGTCTGAACAGACATGGTCAGTTTCACAGATTCTTCAGATAATCATAGTATCATATCATAGTATTATAGTATCGTGCGAGTTGGAAGGGACCTTAGAGATCATCGAGTCCAACTCCCAGGATTCGAGCCCTTCTGTGTAGCAGAGCAGCATTTCTGCCACTTGCGCCACAGGGGGATTCGAGCCCCGGGCCTCTGGTGTTGCAAGCAGCAATTCTACCACTGCGCCACTGGAGGCACACAAATAATGCTACCTCCTAAAAAATATGCTTATAAATTGATAAAGTTCTCATAAAATTATGTCAACTATTTAATCTGCTTTTCTCAGGGTTTCTATTCCTGGAGTTCTGTCCCACTAATCTACTGATATTGGCACAGCAAGACTGAGGGAACCAACCAGGAGAGTTCTTACATCATCCCTGGTTACACATACGGGACAACAGAGACTCTTTCATATGCAATTCAAAATACACCTGTTTTTTCCAATCACCTTTATTCAATCAATCAAGATCTGCCATCACAAACAGCAAATAAACCTGTTTGTCTAGAAACATACACCACACTGAGCACCAAGTATCAGAATATCCTAAGCTTGTTGTGACAAGCTGGGACATAAACTAAGACATGTCTCTTCAAAACAAGGATATTTTTTGCCTCTTCAGAACATCACCCCCTTCTGTACACACACTTGATAAAATAGAAAAGGCTAAAATCCACATCCCACTGCGTCTAATTGCTCAGAAAACTTTTCTGTTTAAACTTTTACACATACTAAGTGTTACAGTCTAATCTAACAATGCCAACAGAAGATTAAACTTTTCTCAAAAGTTCTCCTTTTATTTCCTGTGGGGTTGCTCACATATGCTGTTCATTTTTTGTCCACTGTTTCTTCTCAAAGGAAAAATAGTCCATTCATTTTCAGAAGAAAAAATGATAAAGACTACTTAAAATATAATAATATAAATATAGTATAATATAATATAGCATAATAATCTCCTATTATAGAGAACTACCTCAAAATGTAGGGTTCTCAGTACAAGCCCAATTAAAGGTATCTTACAAAGGAAGAGGGCTTCCTTTTGCCCTTTTTTTCTGTCATAAACAAATTTATAAATAATGGAAAATTTTCACATTAAGATATGTTAATTTTTAAGAACGAAGAAGCTGAACTTATCAGCTGAAGTTTTGAATAAAGTATGTATATGGCCAAAGCAAAGATCCACAAAGACTATTCAAACATCTTTTTTCTTTTTTCTGTGAAGTATTATTAAAAACAAACAACAACAAAAAAGCAACCACTGAACAACTGAAAAGTGAGATTTCACAACCCGGAACAGCTACTTCTATTTCCTGTATCTTTCCCATATTAAGTGTGCTTCTAGATACCAGAAAGATTAGTACCTAATCCAACCAAGACTAATACATTATTTAAAGAGCAGGTTAACCTAATCACAATCATTATAGAGCTGAGAAAATAGTATTGACTAATTCTTAGTTTGTTTGTTTCCTAAACAGTTGCCTGCTTTCACATACCCAAAACTTTATTTAATGACACAGGTTCTCTGCTTGATGATCATAATACCCTTTCTATTATAACTGTGATGTTGGCCACAAGTGGACCTTGGACCTCCAAATGACAGTTGCAGGCTAAGTCCCTCTGCATTGTTTCCAGTGATGTACACAGCATATAACGTTGAAACAAGGAGGCTAAAGGAGGTAAGAAAAAAAAAAGACTCCTACAAACAACCCTGCCAATGCAAGTGTAAAAAAGTATATGTAGTATAGTGTTTTTTTGAGGCTTGCCAGGGAGCACCTTGACACCCCCGAGCTACCGCCTCCTACTATGACTGATAAGAAGTCCCTAGACAAGGCAAGCTTCAACTCTCTGAAGATGCACAAAGAACTGGAGAATGTTAAGAAGGGAGATACCGCAGAACTTCAAAACACATAGCAGTTAGACAAATGAAAACATTGGCTCTGGATATTTTACTTAAATTTAGAAGAAACTTACATAGATTTTATCTTGCTGATATCGCTGGAATAAGTTATGCATAATGGAGCCTTCATGGAGATCTACTAGTGCTGCCATGTCTTCCACACTCTCCACACTTGTCTGATGCATAGGCGTTACTTTTTGGTGAGTGATGGTGCTCTGTTTATAGGTGAATACCTGAAAGAGTTAAAAAATAAATAATAGAGAACGCTCTCAAAAACTCTTCTCTGAGGAAGAAGCTTTTACACAAACTCATATTCCCTATACAGTTCATCAATGAGCAGACTTGCAAAAAGTTATATTCTGCCATTCACACCTTCTTCTCAGGCTTCTTTCACAATAATTAAAGCCCCAAACACATTCACAGGGGACATAGAAAACTATAATGTACTGACAATACACTGAGGACAAAGGTTTTTTTCTAAGCCAAAGAAATCAAGTTTTACAATGGATGACGGTACTACTTTATTAGATGAAGAATAAAATAAGCAAATAATCATTCTCCAAAAATCTAAGGCCAACGAACAAAAGATAATTTTAAACTCCTTATAGTACACCTCACTTAAACTCCAATTCCTTTGGCGAAAAATGTTTTATGCTGCAAAACAGGAAAAAAAATAATATATATATATGGATCAAACAGGCTACCAGCATTAGTATTTCATCAGAAAACAACTTAGATGTTAAACGTTTTCATCCAGTTCTCTGATAAGGATTGCTACCAAGTTAGGTCATGCTTCCTAATGTAATTAGCACACTAAGTTCACCACACAGCAAGTATTTCAAAGTGGAGGTTGGAAAAGGCTGCGCTAATTTATAATTAATGTACTTTGAAGATAAATTTCAGAGGCACCTTCCTTCAGAGGCTACAAATGAACAGTAAAAGCCCTTTAAAAGCCATAATTCAAATACTGCCATAGAACACTTCTACATATCTTTTGTAAAGCTATCAAAAGTACACTCAAGAGTTGTACATATCCCCAAACTAGTTAAACAAACTTTCAGGAACACCGACATCGCTGAAGGTTATAAACCAATTGCTTAGCAACACAGCTTCCCATTTCCTGTTGATTTACATCTTGGCAACTCATCCTTATAGACATATGCCTGCATCTCACAGGCAATGCTACTTTGGCAACACCGGTCCCTGCAAATGTCATCACTGCAAACTACAAAAGTAGGTCAGGGTGTTAATGCAAATATTTTAATAATGTGGAACACTAAAAAAACAAATCTTCCCAAATCCTTTGAAATAATATTTAAAAAACCCACTGAAAGAGTGCA